>NC_090827.1:66849994-67153024 GCF_028021215.1 Eschrichtius robustus | reverse complement strand
AAGAATCATTAGAGCAGGAATCTGTTATATTTTTAAATGTACATACTTAAAATTGAAACTTTATAGACTGAGATATTATGAGATAACTTTATTCAGAAAATCAAACTATTAACTAATAAAAATCAAAACTTTTGTGTTAGAAATATGTATATCATAAAATATATATTAGAGTACTTGACTCTGATTTTGGATCAGTCTTTTTCTTTCATCTATTTTGAGATGAGATTCTGCTATTATTCACAATTACTCTGGTATATATTCATACATATTTGTATGGCATATATTTGTTTGACAATGTTTTTATTGAAATAGATTTCCTTCCATACACTCTTAATTGAAGGTATACTATCAGGAAGGGCAAAAAATGGAAATGATAAACTCAACAATTAGGGTTAATCTCCATTGATTTTTTTTCTTATTGTCGTTAGGAAGAATTTAGGAAATTACTGTGCAGCAGGAGGCTCTGCTCTTTGTTGCTGGGAAACAGTCATTTGTGATTATTTCAAGGCATTGCCACCTGGAGTAGAAAATGCCTTTCTAAGCCAAGGTGCCAGATTAGACAGATCATATCACTTCAAGTCCAAACATCTGCTGAGACAAGGTTGAGTATGCTGTGAAGTCGTATTGGCTGCATTTCTAAGAACATAGTTTTCAAAATTTCATGTGCCAATTAGTCCATAAAGTATTTATTGAGTCTATAATATATTCAGAACACTGCAATAGTCACTGTGGGCAAACAAAAAGTAGTAGATAGTTTGCAGTCTATCTACCTTTCTAAAGAGCTATTTATAATCTAAGGCTGGAAATAGTTTCAAGCATAAAACAGATGTGACTTTGTCCCTAAGGAACTTAGAACAGGCACTTCTGAGTCAGAAGCTAAATGAAATACAGAATCAAATACAGAATCAAAGATTGTCTAGTTAGATTCCACCCACCCAATGCAGTTGTTCCTTCTGCAATACATTACTAACTAAATTATGCTTGAATAAATTCAATAATATCTGTACCTACATAAGAGGAAACCATCTCATTCTTTTGAGGAGGTCTAATTATTAAGAATTCTTTACACTATTTGTCTTAGTGGTCCATCAATAACAAGAAAGGAGGGGGAACATCTCTTCAAATATATGAAGATCCCTCCTCCCTAAAAATGTGCTCTGTATTTATTCTCTAAGTCCTGCTCCTTCATGCCTTCACACAATCTTCTAAAGTGACTTTTCATTGTAGCTTTCTTTCATTTCATTTAACTCTCTTCCAGCCTTTAGGCTAAAGTTCTACCCATTCAAACAATTCAATTACCTCTATGACTTTCTCATTTTTCATGGGGCAAAATCCAAGATTCATGAGTCAACTAGGATTCACTTTGCTTTGTTTTGGTTTTTTCCTGAGATGTATTTTCTTTTTTTAAAAAAATAATTTCGTTGTTGACAATTGAGGATGAGACGCTTCCTAATTCTCTACATCATTACTGCTTTTGAATTTTATTTATTTTTTTATACAGCAGGTTATTATTACTTACCTATTTCATATATATGAGTGTATATATGTGAATCCCAATCACCCAATTCAATCCACCACCACCCCCACACACAGCTTTCCCCCCTTGGGGTCCATATGTTTGTTCTCTACATCTGTGCCTCTATTTCTGCCTTGAAAACCAGTTCATCTGTACAATTTTTCTAGATCCACATATATGCATTAATATACAATATTTGACTTCTCATTCAGACTTACTTCACTCTGTATGACAGTCTCTAGGTCCATCCACATCTCTACAAATGACATAATTTCATTCCTTTTTATAGCTGAATAGTATTCCATTGCACATATGTATCACATCTTTATCCATTCGTCTGTCGATGGGCATTTATGGCGTATCACTGATCTGGCTATTGTAAATAGTGCTGCAATGAACATTGGGGTGCATGTGTCTATTGGAATTATGGTTTTCTCTGGGTATATGTGCAATAGTGGGAGGGCTGGGTCATATGGTAATTCTATTTTTAGTTTTATAAGGAACTTCCATACTGTTCTCCATAGTGGCTGTGTCAATTTACATTCCCACCAAAAGTGCAAGAGGGTTCCCTTTTCTGGACACCCTCTCCAGCATTTGTATTTTGTATATTTTCTAATGATGCGCATTCTAACTGGTGTGAGGTGATACCTCATTGTAGTTTTGATTTGAATTTATCTGATAATTAGTGATGTTGAGCAGCTTTTCATGTGACTCCTGGCCATCTGTACATCATCTTTGGCGAGACATCTATTTAGGTCTTCTGCCGATTTTCTGATTGGGTTTTTTTTTTTTTTTTAATATTGAGCTGCATGAGCTGTTTACATATTTTGGAGATTAATCCTTTGTGGTCGATTCTCTTGCAAATATTTTCTCCTATTCTGAGGGTTGTCTTTTCATCTTGTTTACAGTTTCCTTTGCTGTGCAAAAACTTTTAAGTTTCATTAGGTCCCATTTGTTTAATTTTGTTTTTATTTCCATTACTCTAGGAGGTGGGTCAAAAAGGATCTCGTTGTGATTTATGTCAAAGACTGTTCTTCCAGAGGGCAGAGAGCAGAAGCAAGAAGAACTACAATCCTGCAGCCTATGGAACAAAAACCACATTCACAGAAAGATAAACAAGATGAAGAGGCAGAGGGCTATGTACCAGATGAAGGAAAAAGATAAAACCCCAGAAAAACAATTAAATGAAGCAGAGGTAGGCAACCTTCCAGAAAAAGAATTCAGAATAATGATAGTGAAGATGATCCAGGACCTCGGAAAAAGCATGGAAGCAAAGATCAAGAAGATGCAAGAAATGATTAACAAAGACCTAGAAGAATTAAACAAACAAACAAAAAGAGATGAACAATACAATAACTGAAATGAAAACTACACTAGAAGGAATCAATAGCAGAATAACTGAGGCAGAAGAACAGATAAGTGACCTGGAAGACAGAATGGTGGAATTCACTACTGCAGAACAGAATAAAGAAAAAAAGACTGAAAAGAAATGAAGACAGCCTAAGAGACCTCTGGGACAACATTAAACGCAAGAACATTCGCATTATAGGGGTACCAGAAGGAGAAGAGAGAGAGAGAAAGGACCCGAGGAAATCTTTGAAGAGATTATAGTCGAAAACTTCCCTAACATGGGAAAGGAAATGGCCACCCAAGTCCAGGAAGCGCAGAGTCCCATACAGGATAAACCCAAGGAGAAACACGCTGAGACACATAGTAATCAAACTGGCAAAAAATGAAGACAAAGAAAAATGATTGAAAGCAGCAAGGGAAAAATGACAAATAATATACAAGGGAACTCCCATAAGGTTAACGGCTGATTTCCCAGCAGAAACTCTACAAGCCAGAAGGGAGTGGCATGAAATACTTAAAGTGATGAAAGGGAAGAACCTACAACCAAGATTACTCTACCCGGCAAGGACCTCATTCAGATTCGATGGAGAAATAAAAGCTTTACAGACAAGCAAAAGCGAAGAGAATTCAGCACCACGAAAACAGCTCTACAACAAATGCTAAAGGAACTTCTCTAAGAGGGAAACAAAAGAGAAGAAAAGGACTTACAAAAACAAACCCAAAACAATTAAGAAAATTGTCATAAACATACATATCGATAATTACCTTAAACGTGAATGGATTAAATGCTGCAACCAAAAGACACAGGCCTGTTGAATGGATACAAAAACAAGACCCATATATATGCTGTCTACAAGAGACCCATTTCAGACCTAAGGACACATTCAGACTGAAAGTGAGGGGATGGAAAAAGATATTCCATGCAAATGGAAATCAAAAGAAAGCTGGAGTAGCAATACTCATATCAGATAAAATAGACTTTAAAATAAAGAATATTACAAGAGATAAGGAAGGACACTACATAATCATCAGGGAATCAATCCAAGAAGAAGATATAACAATTATAAATATATATGCACCCAACATAGGAGCACCTCAATACGTAAGGTAACTGCTAACAGCTATAAAAGAGGAAATCGACAGTAACACAACAATAGTGGGGGACCTTAACACCTCACTTACACCAAAGGACAGATAATCCAAAATGAAAATAAATAAGGAAACAGAAGCTTTAAATGAAACAATAGACCAGATAGATTTAATTGACATTTATAGGACGTTCCATCCAAAAACAGCAGATTACACTTTCTTCTCAAGTGTGCATGGAACGTTCTCCAGGATAGATCATATCTTGGGTCACAAATCAAGCCTCAGTAAATTTAAGAAAATTGAAATCATATCAAGCAGCTTTTCTGACAACAACGCTATTAGATTAGAAATCAATTACAGGGAAAAAAATGTAAAAAACACAAACACATGGAGGCTAAACAATACGTTACTAAATAACCAAGAGATCACTGAAGAAATCAAAGAGGAAATCAAAAAATACCTAGAGACAAATGACAATGAAAACACGATGATCCAAAACCTATGAGATGCAGCAAAAGCAGTTCTAAGAGGGAAGTTTATAACTATACAAGCCTACCTCAAGAAACAAGAAAAATCTCAAGTAAACAATCTAACCTTACACCTAAAGGAACTAGAGAAAGAAGAACAAACAAAACCCAAAGGTAGCAGAAGGAAAGAAATCATCAAGATCAGAGCAGAAATAAATGAAATAGAAACAAAGAAAACAAACAATGGCAAAGATCAATAAAACTAAAAGCTGGTTCTTTGAGAAGATAAAATTGATAAACCATTAGCCAGACTCATCAAGAAAAAGAGGGAGAGGACTCAAATCAATAAAATTATAAATGAAAAAGGAGAAGTTACGACAGACACTGCAGAAATACAGAGCATCCTATGAGACTGCTACATGCAACTCTATGCCAATAAAATGGACAACGTGGAAGAAATGGACAAATTCTTAGAAAAGTAATAACTATCCAAGACTGAAACAGAGATAGAAAATATGAACAGACCAATCACAAGTAATGAAATTGAAACTCTGCTTAAAAATCCTCCAACAAACAAAAGTCCAGGACCAGATGGCTTCACAAGTGAATTCTATCAAACATTTATAGAAGAGCTAACACCCATCCTTCTCAAACTCTTCCAAAAAATTGCAGAGGAAGGAACACTCCCAAGCTCATTCTATGAGGCCACCATCATCCTGATACCAAAACCAGACAAAGATACCACAAAAAAAGAAAATTACAGACCAATATCACTGATGAATATATATGCAAAAATCCTTAGCAAAACAGTAGCAAACAGAATCCAACAACACATTAAAAGGATCATAAACCATGATCAAGTGGGATTTATCCCAGGGATGCAAGGATTCTTCAATATACACAAATCAATCAATGTGGTACACCATATTAACAAACTGAAGAATAAAAACCATATGATCATCTCAATAGATGCAGAAAAAGCTTTTGACAAAATTCAACGCCCATTTATGATAAAAACTCTCAAGAAAGTAGGCATAGAGGGAACCTACCTCAACATAATAAAGGCCATATATGACAAACCCACAGCAAACTTCATTCCCAATGCTGAAAAACTGAAAGCATTTCCTCTAAGATCAGGAACAAGACAAGGTTGTCCACTCTCACCGCTATTATTCAACATAGTTTTGGAAGTCCTAGCCATGGCAATCACAGAAAAAAAGAAATAAAAGGAATACAAATTGGAAAAGAAGAAGTAAAACTGTCACTGTTTGCAGACGACATGATACTATACATAGAGAATCCTAAAGATGCCACCAGAAAACTAATAGAGCTAATCAATGAATTTGGTAAAGTTGCAGGACACAAAATTAATGCACAGAAATCTCTTGCATTGCTATACACTAATGATGAAACATCTGAAAGAGAAATTAAGGAAACACTCCCATTTACCATTGCAACAAAAAGAATAAAATACCTAGGAATAAACCTACCTAGGGAGACAAAAGACCTGTATGCAGAAAACCATAAGACACTGATGAAAGAAATTAAAGATGATACCAACAAATGGAGAGATATACCATGTTCTTGGATAGGAAGAATCAATATTGTGAAAATGACTCTACTACCCAAAGCAATCTACATATTCAATGCAATCCCTATCAAATTACCAATGACATTTTTTACAGAACTAGAACAAAAAATCTTAAAATTTATATGGAGACACAAAAGACCCCGAATAGCCAAAGCAGTCTTGAGGGAAGAAAACGGAGCTGGAGGAATCAGACTCCCTGACTTCCGACTATACTACAAAGCTGCAGTAATCAAGACGATATGGTACTGGCACGAAAACAGAAACACAGATCAATGGAACAAGATAGAAAACCCAGGGATAAACCCACGCATGTATCGTCAACTAATCTATGACAAAGGAGGCAAGGAGAGACAATGGAGAAAAGACAGCCTCTTCAATAAATGGTGCTGGGAAAACTGGACAGCTACATGTAAAAGAATGAAATTAGAACACTCCCTAACACCATACAGAAAAATAAACTCAAAATGGGTTAGAGACCTAAATGTAAGACCAGACACTATAAAACTCTTAGAGGAAAACATAGGAAGAACACTCTTTGACATAAATCACAGCAAGATCTTTTTTGACACACTTCCTAGAGTAATGGAAATAAAAACAAAAATAAACAAATGGGACCTAATGAAACTTCAAAGCTTTTGCACAGCAAAGGAAACCATAAACAAGACGAAAAGACAACCCTCAGAATGGGAGAAAATTTTTGCAAACGAATCAACGGACAAAGGATTAATCTCCAAAATATATAAACAGCTCATGCAGCTCAATATTAAAAAAAAAAACAACCCAATCCAAAAATGGGCAGAAGACCTAAATAGACATTTCTCCAAAGAAGACACACAGATGGCCAAGAAGCACATGAAAAGCTGCTCAACATCACTAATTATTAGAGTAATTCATATCAAAACTACAATGAGGTATTACCTCACAGCAGTTAGAATGAGAATCATCAGAAAATCTACAAACTACAAATGCTGGAGAGGGTGTGGAGAAAAGGGAACCTTCTTGCACTGTTGGTGGGAATTGATACAGCCACTATGGAGAGCAGTATGGATGTTCCTTAAAAAGCTAAAAATAGAATTACCCTATGATCCAGCAATCCCACTACTGGGCACATACCCAGAGAAAACCATATTTCAAAAAGACACATGCACCCAATGTTTATTGCAGCACTATTTATAATAGTCAAGTCATGGAAGCAATCTAAATGTCCATCAACAGGCAAATGGATAAAGGTGTGGTACATATAGACAATGGAACATTACTCAACCATAAAAAGGAACGAAACTGTGTCATTTGTTGAGATGTGGATGAATCTAGAGATTGCCATACAGAGTAAGTCAGAAAGAGAAAAACAAATATCGTACATTAACGCATATATATGGAACCCAGAAAAATGGTACAGATGAACTGGTTTGCAGGGCAGAAATTGAAACACAGATGTAGAAAACAAATGTATGGACACCGAGGGGGAAAGCGGCGCGGTGGTGGGGATGGTGGTGTGATGAATTGGGTGATTGGGATTGACATGTATACACTGATGTGTATAAAACTGATGACTAATTAGAACCTGCTGTATAAAAAATAAATAAAATAAAATTCAAAAAATTTTAAAGGGGCTTTCCTGGTGGCACAGTGGTTGGGCATCTGCCTGCCAATGCAGGGGACACGAGTTCGGGCCCTGGTCTGGGAAGATCCCACATGCCGCGGAGCAGCTGGGCCCGTGAGCCACAACTACTGAGCCTGTGCATCTGGAGCCTGTGCTCCACAGCAAGAGAGGCCGCGACAGTGAGAGGCCCGCGCACCGCAATGAAGAGTGGCCCCCACTCGCCGCAACTAGGGAAAAGCCCTCAAACAGAAACGAAGACCCAACACAGCCAAAAATAATAAATAAATTAAAAAAAAATTTTTTTTTAATAAATAAATAAGTATAAAACAAAACAAAAGAACAACAAAAAGGAGTGTTCTTCCTATCTTTTCCTCTAAGAGTTTTATTGTGTCTGGTCTTACATTTAGGTCGTTAATCCATTTTGAATTTATTTTTGTGTATGGTGTCAGAGAATTCATTGAGTTTCTTACAGTTTCATTCTGCTTAAGAATGATAGAAAAACACCTCATGACACAGAAAACAAAGAATATAATCTTTTGATCTGAGTCCATATCTGGATGTCTGATTCTGTTCTTCATATTGTCTCTGAATACTATGTTTTCTTTTTGAGAAAAGAGACTGACAGGCCTATTTAATCTTTTATATCGGCCACAGTGATAACTTCCTTTTAAATATCTCATATTGTTGTACTGATAAAGAACATAAGACATTATGCAAAACTTGGCACAGACATGATTCAGATCATCTGCTGGAAAATAAATCACTTGAGAGCCTGGAACTTAGCACATGGCAGTGCTCCTGAGAAGATAAGCTGGACAACTCATGTAATTCAGTTATGTTACTGTGGGCCTCTGTAATGATATTCTACTCATCCTTATAGTGAACCTTTGTGTCTTAGCTGCTGGGTGATCTTAGAGCGATGGGGCAAATCCTCCACAAATTTGTCCTAAGGACATTGCTCCATTTATAAATGTTTAGTGAATAAATAATTTCTCTTACTCAGTCTCGGGACATTAAAGCCAAGTCAACGTTTAAACGTTTATCAAGTACTATCATAATAGGTCTAACACATTATATTTATATTACAGTGGGAAGTACCTGATTGGGAAAAAAATGACCTTTTTGTACAAATGTGATTTTTCACCAAAACCAAAATTATTGTCTTTGAACTAAGTTATATATCTGTAAGAGCATTACTTCCACCTGGAGATGGAACCACTGCATGATGATGATTCTACGTCATTTGGAGATGACAAAAATTTAAGTCCTTGTTTTAAAAGTTAAAAAAATATATTGCAATTCTCCTTTAGTAAACTGTGATTTCTTCTTCTAAGAATTCCTTCTTAGAACCTTTTACTGGTTCTCTTTTCTGGAGAAATCATTCACTATAATTAAGTGAAATGAGCTCACTCTCCTGGTACAATATTCTCCTACTTATAGAAGCATGATAAAAAAAAGTTAACTTTTCCCTTAGAGATATTGGGGTAAGACTAGTCTAAATATTTAATTTGGTGAGTTTTTATTATGAAATTAGGAAATCTTATAATAAGGAGTCCAAAAAAGCATTGAACACAAGAATATGATAGAAGAAAGAGTGTTGCATTAAAAAAAAGAAAAGCATGGAAAAAAGCCATTATCAGAATCAAAATTAAAAAAGGATGATGTGTTGAAATTTAAAATTTTAAAAATGGATGGAACAAAGTTGAAAATTATTAAATTTGAGATAGATTTCTAGAGGAAGTACCTACGTAAGGGAATTATACTCATTCAAGGATATGCTCCAAATGGTGTGTAAGAGAAAGCTCCATTCCTTTATAGATTGATTTACTGATCACTCACACGCATGTGCACACACACAGAGGTTAAAGGCAAAATTTAGGCTAATTTCCTAATGAAAAATAATGACCAGTTAACAAAATAATGTTTCCTTCATATTCAAAAGGCTTACACATTAGGACACTGAATATACTGTCAGCTTCTCCAATTAATTCAAAATTACATCACAGGGCATGTTCTGTGCAAACAGAGCTAGGATCAAATTCAAGCCCTGCCTCTTACTAAGAGTGCGGTTTCACCTATTGGTAATTCAGTTGTCTTATATGCAGCATAGAAAAATATTATATAGACAGTAACATATTTGACATACTTTTTTCCCGAAGCACACTATTTTGGTGGCTATAAATGATAATCACTAAGTGACTGTGAACTTTATAGTGTTTTACATATTTCAACATGTTCTCTATCAGCTTAGCCTCATACATAAAAAATGATGAAATTATATGATATATATACTCAGCATTCTTTTTGTGTATTTCTACTTAAATATATACAAATGTAATATAATTTTCCACAGGCAAAGTTGAAATAGTCATTCATGGTATTTTTGTAGAATTTTAAAATTTATTAACTCCTCACAGATCTTCATAAAATGCATTTCACAGCCTAAATTTCTTGAAAATAGATAAAATTGGTTTTAATAATAAAAAAAGATATATATTATATCAGCATTTTTCTTTTATAGAATCAGATGAATGAAACTGGCAACCTCAAGATTTACCAAACCAAATCAACTAAACCCAGCGTTGGCCCTCAATGAATATTGGGCTGAGTAAATCTTGACTTTAGTAATCCTAGAATTTAAAGTATGCATATATGTACGCATTTACACATAAATTTCAATATATCTTGAGTTTACTATAAATTTTAATAAAGAATATCTATTTCAATCACTCAAATTGTAGTTTAGCCCCCAAAGTATGGTTGATCTTACCTATAAAGAGGTAAAGAGGACTGGGACCTTATTGTGTGAAAGACAGATTGTGTTGTTAGTTTAGATTGAGTAAATACCCAATAAAATTATTATGAATCCAGAGGCTAAGAAAGAAATTAATGAGGCTTATGCCTATAACACTCTGCTATAGGAATTATGTTTGTATAAATAATCAAGGATCAGTTTATAGCAAAAAAATTTTGATGTACTCAGAAAACAAGAGAAATGCATGCTGCTGTTGCTGGAGAACAAGGATTTCCCAGGGTTGAGAATTTGAGGCTTGCCAGCTGATGGATGTGAAAGAGACATGAAGACATAACCTGACCAACGGTGCTTTTACATGGGACCAGATAATGAGAAAATATTTCAGTTGTTTCTGGGTTAGAGAGGAGGACTAGAGCTAAATTAAATCTAACAGAAGAAGGAAACAGAGGTCTCAGAAACAAAAAGAATTTCCAGGAAACAACCCAGATATAAGAAACAAGTGAGAGCCCTCTCTTAAAATTGTGGGTAGACAGTCAATAAGACATTTTGGAACTACTGCCTAAAGACAAGGACAGTTCTATTTCATTAATGTGTAGTTAGGTTTGAGGATAACAGGGTGAGGAGACTGAGGAGAGCGGCAGAGTTCAATCGGAGCCTCAGCGGAAGAGTTTCAATATGACAGTGAAGTTGGGAGTGTTCCACGTTATTGTCTATGAAGTAAAGGCTCATGTCATGCAATATTGTGAATCTGTGTCATTGAGGGAGTGTTCAAAGACAGTGAGACCCACGAAATGGTGCTAGACAGGAAAACAATACAGTTGACCCTTGAACAAAGTGGGGGTTAGGGGGTTGACTCTCCATGCAGTGGAAAATCCACCTGTAACTTATAATCAGTCCTCCCTATACACTGTTTCTCTGTATCCATGGTTCCACTTGTGCAGATTCAGTCAACCACTAACTGTGTAGTACTATATTATTTACTATTGAAAACTAGTCACCTATAAGTGGACCCAAGCAGTTCACACCCATGTTGTTCAAGGTCCCCTGTATAGAGATGAAGCTCAAGGAGGGGTAGGGATTGGACCCATCAAAAGTTACATATTATGTGGTAGTACCCAAAACTGGGTGAGCTGGGATGGCAAATGCTTGCCTGCCGACAAAGAAGGAATTGGCTCTGTATCACTCCCTAAAAGGAATCCTGCAAGACAGTGTCCAAATCAGATGTTAGAAGATAAAATGTCTAGTCCTAAAAGCAAAGGAAAAGGAAAAGAAATACTGGCTTTCTGCAACTGCAAATAGTGGTAGCCCAAGACATATTGGAACAGGAAAGAAGCTAACATCCAAAGGAGCTTAATTTTTTTAAAACTTGCCTTAACTTGCCTAAAGGTAAACGGAAAAACAACAAAGAAAAATGAAGCATCCGTCGGAAGAAAAACATATAACAGGAAGAAATATTTCTGCTGTCAGTAAAGTACTAGAAGTCCCTCAAGGGCTGGAACATTCACATTTCTGGAAAGGTAAGAGTGAGGTCGGGGGAGACCCACACTGCAGAGGTATTGCTTAGATACCAGGCATTGTAAACATCAAAGCTCAAAGCAATTTCAGATTAAGTCAGAAACCTGCTAGTATGAATCTCCACTTGAGACAAATTTACGACCAAAAAAAAAAAAAAAAAAAAGTCCTTCCACTGAACGTGGGATTTTTAGAGCGAAAGGATGCAGTCCCAGTCTTTGTATTACAGTGCTGAAAAATCAGAAGGTTTGACTGAAAACAGGAAAAGTCATAGAGACTAGCAAAAAATGAGGCTGTGAATGAACACATTTCATTGGAGGGGGGCCTGCTTTAATTGAGGGTTGACTGTTAACAGACAGAGATCATGGCTGTATCATCATTTAAGAAGAAAATTCTCACAAGCAAAATAAATTAAAAGTGAGACGGATATTAAAATACTAAAATAAGAAAGCCTCCAGAAAGCACCGTACCTGGAGTGTCAGCACAATTATCTAGTTATGTATTTATTCAGTCTTACTCTTTCAGAAATATTTGTCATGATCCTCTCTGAGAAGGCAGTGTGATAAGGGAATTCAACTCTTACCACCTCCATATGGTATATGTGGTGTCACCCTAAACTTATTCAGAGATTTCTCCCAATTAAGTTTAAGTGTATAAGTTGTGGATTCCTGAAAACTGGTTCAGACTGGCATCCTGGTGAGATTGACAGCATTGACTTACTCAATAAATGTTTGCTGATGTCTTTTTAACCACGTATTTATTCAGTAAATGAGCATTGAATAACCCTTATTTGCTGACTCTGTTTGGGCGTTAAGGATTTAACTGAGCAAGATGGTATTCAACTTCATAAATCACACAGTAGAGTGTGACATAGACAAACTATTCTTTTTGTGAGCAGCTGACGAAAGACAGAGGACAAGCTCTTTGTAGGAGAGGACCCGATCATGGAATTGAGAGGACAGAATATTGGACATATCATCACACAAACACTGAAATCAATAAAATTGGGTCACGAGCAGTGTTCGAGTAAGTGCCAGTGATCCAGATGCTAAATCTTCCATGGAAGGAAGAAGGATGCTTCAAGGGTTGGGAGGTGTCTGCAGCGAGGAAATGTGGTAGGTGGTACAGTTTGATGGCATGCTATTCTGAACCTATGCTTTTATAACGGAGGAACAGAGACTAATATGACAACAACAATGGAAAGGAGGAGACATCATACCCCGACGCCAGGCCCAGTGGTTCTGAAGGATGGGGAGAGAAAACAGCCACCTCTTGAAAGAGCTGGACAGAAGTAGAAAAGAAACAGATTTCAGTTAAAGTAGGTGAAGGGAACCTCAAAGAGGTTGAGAATAGAGAGGTAATTGCTGATGACTAACCGTGTATTCCAGAGGCCAAATTGAGTGTTTTAGAAAGTGGGAAGTAGTTTGTTAGTTAGCATTACTATTCCTGACACAGAGTGTGTCTGAAGATTAGGATGTGTGCAATAAGAAGTGACCTGGGAGACCCCTGTATCTTGGAGAGACCAATATAACTAAGCAGGGCATGACTGCATGAGTCCTGATGGTCTTGATGCATGTAAAGACTGTGACACTGTGAGTTTCAGGAGGAAGGAGCAGTGTGGTGCAGGTACTTCAAAGAACATGCAGAATTCTGGCTTTACACTTGCTCCCTGCCCCTTGCCAAAGGAAGCCTGCAGATAGGTGTGTGACCATATGGACACTCTCTTAATCTTTGTCAATATAGTCTTATATGTAACTGATTATGAATCTTTGGTAAATTATATTTAATATAAAAAGGAAAATAGGAAGAAAATTTTTGGCCTAAGGTGGAACGTAGTCCTGGAGTTAATTACTGGTTTTTTTTTGTTTTTGTTTTTTCTTTTTTTTCAGCTGCATTGGAGTCTTTCAGCAAAAGGTGAGTCTTCCCCCAGTTTTTCTGAGGAAGTACAAAGGAACAGTAGTTAACATACTGGAAGAATCCTTGAAAGGGAGAAAAAAGTTCTGTTTTTCTTTTCTTTTTTTTAACATCTTTATTGGAGTATAATTGCTTTACAATGCTGTGTTAGTTTCTGCTTTATAACAAAGTGAATCAGCTATACATATACATATATCCCCATATCCCCTCCCTCTTGCGTCTCCCTCCACCCTCCCTATTCCACCCCTCCAGGTGGTCACAAAGCATCAAGCTGACCTCCCTGTGCTATGCAGCTGCTTCCAACTAGCTATCTATTTCACATTTGGTAGTGTATATATGTCCACGCCACTCTCTCACTTCGTCCAAGCTTACCCTTCCCACTCCCCGTGTCCTCAAGTCCATTCTCTACATCTTCGTCTTTATTCCTGTCCTGCCCCTAGGTTCTTCAGAACCATTATATATATATATATATATATATATATATATATATATATATATATATATATATATGGAATTTAAAAAAAGTTCTGTTCTTATAACTACTTTCTATTCCCTGAAGAAGGACAGGCACCAGCTTAAGTCCAATGGGATACAAAGGTAAAATCAGGAACCCTAAAAAGCAACCTAATTATTTTCTCTTCACTCATATTCTTGCCTCATTCAGTAAAATAGGAACTTGAGCACTTTTACCAGTAATGACAGAAAAGCTTTCCCCCTCTATACAGTTCTTACTCACTCCTCTCCAAAAGAAATGTTTCTCTTCTTATTGGTAAGAGAAGAAAATGTCCTGCATATTCATGGCCTTTGATCTTCCTTGGCACTTGACGGCCTATACATTGAATGTTCCTTTTCACTTCCTTGTGGTGCCAAACAATATATATATCACATTTGGTGCCCATCTGGTTATCCATCTCTCAGTTGCTTCAAACACTGAGAAGAAGAGGGATACTTAGTTGACTTCCTATCTACTCCACATCCCAATTCAAGGATAATATGTTTTAGATACGAAAACAGAGATCATAGACTATAGAACTTAAAATTTGAATCAATGTCTTTTATTTCAAATCCATTGCTTTCTCCACTGCATTGTTATACTTTTAGCAGTGAAAAAGAATTGATTATACAATATATACTGTATTAAGTAATGGTCAACATCCTTCAAAGGGATATCTGTGAATCATCCCAGGGCTAGAGCAGATATAGAAGTAGTCTCCTGTCTTCCATTCCCATCAAAACAAACACAATTTGTTCTGAAGATATTTAAATAATTGTTCAAGTGACTACTTTTTCACAGGCCCATTTACTCCCATGAGATGAGATCTAATTGTTATAATTTACCTGTAAGGTTTTTACTTGTACCCCTGCCAGGATTCTCTACACCTCAATTTTTTCATGTAAAACAATATGAATAATATCATCTACCTCAGAGGGTTGTTGTGAAGACTGAATGAGTGAATATATGTAAAACGCTTAGAAGACCCCCTGGGCACAAAAAAAACCCCTATGGACGTATTGCTGTTATCACTATCTTTCTTGTTGACTTACCTTAAGTTTCTTGGATATCCACATATTGTATTTCTCTTACCAATTTACACAAAGGACCTTTGCTATTTCTTATTTTATCTTTCCTGGTTGAGACTAACTTTATCATCTTGTTAAGGTATTATTAACAGTAATAAAGTTATTAACTCAACAAGTATGTGTTGAGTGTCCCCTATGTGCCATAATTTGTGACATTACTGATGAACAAGACAGTGTTCAACTACCTTCAAGGAGTTTATGTTAAAGTAAGGAAGATGGTTAGTAATCTGCAAGTTCTGAAAAATAGAAATTTGAATATCATAGATTATGAGATAGGTGAAGAAAGGCTTAATTAGAAGTCAAGGTCTGGCATTTTTAATTAAATGTCATCTTTTAAAATTTGGCATTCAATAGTGCCTATATTTTATTTTTAAAATTATTAGATATGGTGATCATTCTTAATTTGGATGTTCTTAAAATTCTCATTGTTTGGTTAAACAAGGATCTACTCTATTAAATTCTCTCCTTGTCCTCTGATCCTTTCTTTGGATCCAAAATCATCACTGGTCAGTAAACACATGTTGAATGAATAAGTGGTTATTTTGCAAGTGGTCTTATTAGCATTGTGGAGCCTGCATTGAAAACAACAATTAGCTTGATTCTCAGTGTTACAATGAATCTAAGTAAGCCAATTTTTTCCAGTGCAATTATCGGTCCCAGAGCACACAGGACACTCCTAAGGCACTTAACCATATTCTGAAGAGTAAACAGTATTCACTTTTTCTTTGCTGCTTTGATAGTGATAAACAACTTACAAATGAAAGAGAAAAACAAAGCAAAACAAAGCTATGGCAACACCTCTCTGAAGTGGTCCTTGTGTGATGAGCACAGAGGAATTGTCTTTATTTGCAAAAGTATGAACTACCTTTACAATATTGCAATAAAAAACTAAAGCTACACAGTTAAGTAGCAACACTATTTAGTTTAATATAATTAGGATGTACATAAATCTATAATGCATATGTCATATCTTTTTCTAGAAAGTCGCACTGACATTCTAAGGAAGAAGTTTTGAAAATCTTTGAGGAAACATCAAGTGAAAGAAAAGATCTGAATGTGCAAACTTAATAATGTTAAGTTCAGTGAGGGCTGCTGGTTTGGGAGCTGAAGTTGGAGAGCTTTTGAATTTTACCTAATAAATGTAACAACTAACAGCTTATTCAGCCATCTGGGGGCTGAACTGGATGTTTCTTGGACTTCACGACTTCTGTGAAGAAGGTGATCTCTTTCAGGCATGACTCAAAATGGACACGGATTGCCAAGCCCCTTCCCCATCCAAATATTCAGAGATGGAAAATCATTCAGCAACCATAGCACAAGTCAGAGAGAGACCAAGAAGTGTCAAGAAATGAGCAGCAAGAGAAGTGAAAGTCATGCAAAGACTGGACATTCTGCAGAAGCTGCACTAGAAAAAAAAAAGTAAAAACTTCTCTATACAAATGCCACTAATGAAGGGTGGATTTATAAGTGAACTTCAATCAATTGTAAACTGAATAAACATTCCCCAAACTTGATGTATAAGCTCAGAGACAAGGAGGAGTTTCTTTTGACATAGAAATTATGAGTGAGCCAGAAAACGGGACACATTGAAGAGATATAGAAATGTCCAGAAGCACAATAAAAAGGATTTAATTTACAGAATGTTTGTGTATTTCAATCACTTATCCTATGGCCACCATTATAAAGAAAATTGAGTTATAAGTACAGTATTTTCACAACTATAAGACAAATATTCATTATAACACACATTCTTTAAGTTTTATAATGTTCCACAAATACTTTAAATGCATCAACTATGAAGGAGCTGACATTTTATCATTTCCAAATGGATACTTATTTGTTTTTAAAATTTTCTGTTTGTCAAAGAAACACAAAAGCTTTGCATTTCTTTTCCAGTTTCTTTCACTGTTAATCAAAACATACACAGAAGTTGGCCATAAAATAATTGAAGAAAATGGCCTTTATCAAAAGACCTTTACAGTTTCTATTAATATGAATTAATTAGCACTGCTATATACACTTCAGCTATAAAATAGCTTCCTGAATGTCTACTCTTTTATACCTTCATGTACTAAGCCAAGGTTTACTGCAGGGTTTGTGGCTGAGGAAAAGAGATCCACAGAAAGAAGTATAATTTATTTTATATATCTAGTATATGATTTTATAAATCCTGTGTATAGTATATAAAAGCTACTCTTGTGAATGTATGCTTAGAAATTGTTCAAAGATGCCAGTACACATCACTGAATATTTTCCTGAACTAAGACATCCTTTTGTAATCAGAATTTTTTTCTGTGCAAGTATTCCTTAGTCATAAAATATATTACTTATTTTTATTATTTACTGGAGTAGATTGAAATATTTATCTCATTTCTAACTCCTCATACCTATGCCATGACCTCATCATGGGAAAAGTGTACTTCCCTACCCCCTTGAATTTGGGCTTAGCCATGTGACCTGTTTGACCGATGGGATGTTAGTAGACATGACGTGAACAAAGATTTGAATTGAGACTGTGTGATTGAGCTTGACTTCTTGAACTTCAGGAATCCTACATATATACCACAGAAGCAGAGAGAGGTTTACCAAGGATGCAGCACTTACTCCACAAAAAAGAGACAAACAAAATGTTTGTTGGGCTAAGTTCCCAAATAATTACTGCAGTTATATTCAGCCATTAGCACAGTAGACCAAGCTATATGGATTCATTTTGAGTAAATTCATAATTTGAGGATCACTCAACCTCACTTCAGAAGTAGTTTGAGCCTCCAAGCCCTCCAGCATTACATATCCCTGCTTCTAACCAAAAGATTTTTTTAAATGATAGTTTCACAGTAATTATGAAGATGTAGACATACAACTTGAGTTACTTCTGCCATTGTATGTGACCACTTGGAGTTTGTATTTGTGGGCAACATTTTTAAGTGTAAAAAGCAAATTTTGAGGGGTGAATTTTTTGCTTTGCAAAGGCAAATTAGAGTTTTAATATAAAAAGTTTTGTTGAATTTCAATATTATTCAATTTAATTTGTAGAAAAATACTGATTATTACTGATAAATACATGGTTATTTCATGGTTATTACTAAAAATTTTTTTGTACTTTAAGGGAAGGAGGGTATTAATAAAGAATCCTTTGGGAATGTCAAACATGGTAGTTCAAATTCCTGAGGGAAAGAATTCCCTACACAGAGTTCCTTCAGCCTGAGCCCCAGAATGAGGCACTCATAGAACTGACCAAAGCTGGAGCCAATCTGGACCAAAAAATAGCCTGAAGCTGAAGAACAGTCAATTCACACACCAGTGAGAATAGAGGCTTACATTTACAAGCCCTGAGTGTTGTGATGGTATGCTATTTAAGATTATTGTGGCATTGGTATACCAAGACACATACTGTCTTTTCAGACTTTGGTTTATTTATTGCTCAAATTGTTTTATCCGCCATCTCACCTTACACAATGTCTCAATCACAGTAAATTAGCTGACTGATTGATACTCAGCTTTAAACTGAAGGAATTTACAATCTGACTGAAGATTAAAAAGCCTACATGAAAAGTTCTAACAATGCAAGGCATGATGTGAATAGACAAGTGGTGTGCACATGATAGATGCTACAGGGGTTAGAAGGAGGAAAGAAAACGTAGTGGATTGGTGACTTCTGTGGAAGAGAGTGTAGAGGAACTGGTGAAACCTGTTGAAGAAACAAGTTTTTGGCTGTATTTAAAGAACTGATTGAATTTAGGATATTCAGAGAATGGGGAAACATACGTGAGAAAATAAAATGCATAACAAGGGCATGATTGAGCACAGCATTCTTAGGGACAGGTATGTGATAGAGGGGGTATTTTCAAGAACAGACTGTACTGTTTTTTTGTCTCCTGCCCACCTGAGTAATTGAAGGAATATTACTTAACATTTCAACATTTGTTCTCTTCTCCCAACATGAGCTACTTTCTTAGTGAGATTATTTTGAGGATCAAGTGAGGTAGATTACAAACTGACAGGCATATTTTATACCTTAATAAACTGTTAATTCCCATCCCTCACTTGATTTTTTCTCGTGTCCCATATACTCATTTTTGCTTTACTGTCTTGTTTCCATTTCTGTGCTCAAAACGTACCTACATTTCTAACACTCAGTTTAAGTCCAGGAGTATGAGAGAAATAGAGCTATAAAACTGGGAGATGAGTAAACAGAATGAAATTCTAGTATTCTTTTGTTCAATTTGACCAATAACTTGTCTTCTAAACAGTGATACCGAGAGAGTCAAGACTCTATGAATTTCCATGTATTCTGAGGTGTGAATGAATCAGGATGGACAATCGCTAGCAAGAAATGAAAAAGCCCTCTTTGTTTCAAAATATTTCTTTTCCAGGGTTCAATAAACAAACATAGGAGCAAGCAAAGGGCAGCAGTAGAGAGATTAGGCAACAGATGCACGCATGCACACGCACCGTCACACTCACACACAGCATCTTATCACAAGATTTTCTGAGGTTTAAAGTACTAGTGCTGAGATATGTTCAGTGTTACACTGAAAAAAATTCTGTTGCAGAGAATGTGTCCTTAGAGACAAACACACTTACTGCGTTATTTCTAGGTCAAGAACACATACTTTGAAAGAAGACGCTTTCTGTTTTCATATTTATGTTTGATTGCTATGATTGTTGTTCTTGTTGTTTTGCATATCTACAAAACATTATATTTATAAAGTTCTTTATAAATAAAAATGATTTTCGAAAGTGAAAATTAATTAACTTGTATCTGACAGAAGCATTAAGTTTCTTTGAAGGACTCTCAATTCAGAAATAATTTTGTCAATCAACACAGTTCAAAACGTAAAAGCATGCATATATTTATACTGTATTAAATAGAACTAAAAAAACTAATAAAAATCACTTTTTTGGGCTTCCCTGGTGGCGCAGTGGTTGAGAATCTGCCTGCCAATGCAGGGGACACGGGTTCGAGCCATGGTCTGGGAAGATCCCACATGCCGCGGAGCAACTAGGCCCATGAGCCACAACTACTGAGCCTGCGCGTCTAGAGCCTGTGCTCTGCAACAGGAGAAGCCGCGATAGTGAGAGGCCCGCGCACAGCAGTGAAGAGTGGCCCCCGCTTGCCACAACTAGAGAAAGCCCTCGCACAGAAACGAAGACCCAACACAGCCCAAAAAAATAAATAAATAATAAAAAATAAGTAAATTTAAAAAAAAATCACTTTTTTGAGATTATGCTTCACACTTTTTAAGGCAGACTGTAGTGGAATTGGGAAACTCAGTTCTGTTACAAAGTGGAAATAATAAAGCCTTAAGGCCAATGGAGACAGAGGAGGCCAGAAAAAACAGGGTTTGAGGAGAGTACCAAGCTGTAGAGTATCCTCCCTCAGAATTATAACCACCAGTGAGCATCAAGGTTTCAGAGGGAAAGAACAACTTGGGCTTAAACTAGTCTTCATAGCAAGAAAACTCAGAGACATTACTGGGTGTGATACAGCAGCACACATCCAGATATCAAGCAACAGTGAAAGCTAAAAACAGATTATATTTTCAGAATCAAAAATAATATTCAATTTCTACTGGGAAGTTGGAATTAATTAAAGTACTAGCATCTGGTTGGAGAGGGGTATTAGAGAACTTTTCAGACTACATTTTTTGTACTGGAAAGACTGTTGCGATTTAGCCAGAGCCAACGTTTACTCCCCACCACACCTCAGAATCACCTCTGTGATGCCAGTCAAGTAACCTGAGATTGAGGTCACAGTTTCACTTCCCGCATGGAATTATAGTTTAAATGAGAGAAAAAGCATAGAGTGGGGACTAGAAGATGCCTAAAGCATAGCACACACATACAATCAAGGCTTGCTTCAGGGACATTGCATCCTTCAGCAGCAGAAATATTCCAGGCTGCATCTATTCAAAAGGTGGAGGCTTGTAATGTACAATAGGGCTGGTTCCTTTATTGGTACAAATTGAGCACATGGATGAAAGGATGAGCAGGGCTGTGCAAATAATATGTTGAACAAACACTAAGTATACCCATGTCATAAAGAATCTGTTGGATAAACACTGAGTGTACCCATGTCATATGTGATTTTGGGTCACCTGAAAAATTAAGGCAAAAAGCACAATAAAATTAAATCAAGATAAAAAGAAAAACTATAAACAGAAATCAATATACTTATCATTTTATTCTTGTTAGCTTTACTGAGGGAACAAAAATATTCTCAATTTTGAATTTTTTTAGGCTTCAATTCTTTTATTTAAGAAAGTTATGAATAGACATTTAAACCTTGTCTCAAAGACTCTCACCTATTATAGAAATGAGATATAGCATACACTCATTTGAGCCCACTTCGTGCCCTTCAATGTCTCTCCACACCTAATGGTGAGGTTGCAAGCATAAGGCAAGACTCCAGTGCTAAGTTCTAGCTCCTTAAAAGTTTTTTTCTAGGCTCTGCCTCCTACCCTATACCCAGAATTGAATTTGTTCTGCTCTCGTGTCTCTGTTTTTTTTCCATTTTTTTCTCCTCACATGTGATTTCACTTAGATTATCTTTTAATCTTTTGATTTGATTTGTATGACCTTGTCTTTGAGTTTTTCTTGAGGATATTCAAACTGAGGACTTTGAAATCCCGCCCAAGTGCCAGACCCAGTGTTTTCAGTCCCCTTTCCTCATCCATATCATTGGCTTCCAGGCACCCATTTTTCTAGGAGAGCATTTTAAACACAAAATCCACCATATGAGGAAGACCTTAATTACTGAAGATACACATTAGTTGAAGTTTTTTCAAACACTCTAAAGTCAATTGTTGAAATATAAAATAAAAGCTTTTCACCCCACTTGTTGGAAAGCTTTCTTAAGGCAAGGACTCTGTTTTTTCATCAGCACCTTATACAAAGCCCAGCACACAGCTACACATACGCAGAGTTTAGCAAGTAGTTGACTCATCAACTGACCTACTGACTGACAGAAATGAACGAATAGAACCAAATACCCTCTGGGGCGTCTTAAACAACATATATCTAGTTTAGGGTGAAATGGGGTTATAGAAGCTTGGTGGCAATAATATATGAGACATTAAACTTCTTTAGAGAAGGTTTACAAAATCCACCTTTGACCACATTTTGAATTATAATTAATATACAACATTATATTACTTTCAGGTGTACAACATAGTGATTCAATATATTTATACATTTATACAGTAAGTCCAATTACCATTTATCACCAAAGTCTTTACAATATTATTGTCTATATTCCCTATGTGTACATTACATCCCTGTGACTTATTTATTTTATAGCACACATCCCCTCATGCCCATCTTAATTCTCTTCCATACATACCTTTCTTTTGGTAATCAACCTCCATAGGTATGGGAAGAATAACTGAAAACAGATATTAATCTATATCCTCTGGCATCACCTAAGTTTTAACTTTGCATTTCTCATAGAAAGCTCCATTTTAAAACTCAGCACTCTGAAAACTAGCTTCTAGTAGTTGATAGTGCTAAGTTTTCCAATCCATTTTCCTCCCTGAAATTCTAACCATGGCATAAGCAACTTTAATTTATCACTGACATCATCATTTATTACAAGCCTTCATCCTAACAATCCATTGCCTTTTAGTGTCCTTTCTTTTTACTTATTTATTTTGATGGCCTGTCTAGCTTTGAGTTTGCTTTGCATTCCCAATTTGCCTTTCAGCCAAGTGGCTAGTGCCAACTGAGGGTCCATCATCATCCATCACCATCAACAGGTTGCACATTATTCATTGCATTTCAAATGGGTGGTGCACTTCAGTTTTCACATCTCCAATGCCTTTGGCCTCTCTGCCAATAATTTTTCTATTTTAATGCTTAAGAGGTACCCAAAAGTTTGGATGCTTGAATATCTGGCTTTCCAATTAAACAGGGAGCAGCAGAGCAAATTCTCTCTAATTTTGTGTCTCTTCTTCTTTTGTTGGATAAGTGCAGAGATGGGCTGGAAATTCTTTGTACTTTAGTGGTGAATCACCAACCTTGTACTGATATTAATCTCTTTAGTGTGGAAAATAGTGTGTTTTTACAAAGATGCTGTTTTAAAAAAAATTTTTTTTCTTATTAGTTACCTATTTTATACATATTAGTGTATATATGTCAATCCCAATCTCCCAGTTCATCCCACCACCACCCCCACTCCCCGCTTTCCCCCCTTGGTGTCCATATGTTTGTCTGTTTTAAAGATGCATTTTTTTAATCTTTCAGGTGAAAGGAGTTTTAAAGTCCAACTAATCACTTTGTTTGTTTATATACAACATTTACTTCCAATAGCTGAAGTGCAAGCTATTCTCACAATGTGATCATAATTTGTATCTAGAATAGAGTTCAGATTGTGAAATAAGCATTAGTTATTTTAAACATATGGTGCTTTCTGTTCTATTTTTATTTTTGCTACAAAGACCTGAAACTGTGTTCACTTTTGCAGTTCTAGTTGACATAGATAAATTCAAAGAGAAGACAGTCGTAGCTTTTGTATTTGGTAACCTAGAATGCTTATAAAGAAAAGTGTATTAAGCTGGAGAGGATGTGCATTAAATACTGGAAGGTCTAATTTTAATTGACAAAAATTACCATGTAATCTGTGATTTCTAATAGTTTTATATGCTTAAATATTAGAGCCCAACAAAAAATGATTTTAAATACATTTTTAGATGCTACTTTTTAGACTTCTTTTTATATGTTCTCAATAACTAGGGTAATAGCATAATTTATTGTACAGATGTTGTACTTTAGATATTGTACTTTGTGTTTAAAATCAAACACAGACTAGACTTGAAAATTCCCTGAGCAGACAAAACTAGTTTAGACATACAAGCAAAGCTTAATTTAGCTTACTTTGCAAGATAAGTAATGCTTACTTGACCTGGGTAACTTCTCACTTATGACTCTGAAAATTATAAGTGAAACTTAAATTATTCCCCAAAATTGATATGAGGTAACCACTAACAAACGCCCTTTCATTTAAGGAAATTCTAGTATTGTAACCAATCACTGTGAAGAATAGCCACTGCCTCCGTACTATAAAAGCTGCCTTATAACAAAATCTCTCTGAGCCTCATTCCATGCTTTGATTTGAGTGCTCTGGTTCGCAAAACTGTTTTTGATGTGTCACAACAAACTTTTACTAATTACTGTTTCAGTGATTCATTGGTTTGACTTGTGTTTTTCTTCCTGAACTTTTGACAGACGGAAGAGCACTACAAAGAGTAAAATTTGCATTTATTTTCTAAATATTTATTTTCTTGATTAACTGATTATATTGGTAATCTATGAAATAGCACTATTCAAAATCTAATTTCAAAACTAAAATTCCTTCTAAAGATAATATGACTCCATGTACATTAAAGAAACATGTTTAAAATCTTTACATAAATTGTCAGAACATTAAAAATAATCTAGACCCAAAATATTATGATTACATATTCACACACTTTAATCAATTTCTTAGTCACAGTTGTCTCTAATACTGTGTCGGGTTTAGAAAAAAAGTTTCTGAAAAATATAGAGTTTTTTGATTAAATAAGTTTTTATGGTCTTTTTCAAAACATGTCTACAATCTTCTTCAACATTGCAATTTAATGGGTAACCCAAAGTGTATATCTTCAATTAACACTTCTCTGTAGATCATAACATTTTTAATTGAAAAAAATATTGCTTATCTAGGAGCTAACATACCAGATAAGCTCAGAGCAAACTAAGCTAAATGAAGGATTTTTCTAAAGTCTAATTAATTTTCAAATAAATATATGTAAATATTTAATCTCATACATTAATGCATGTACTATATTCTATCTCCATTCAAAATACACTTCTTTGATAAATAATTTTACAAATGAAGGTCTCCAGAAACTTATCTTTATTTATGATACATTTAATGTTACTTCAACACTAGGTGCTGCCAAATCATAGGCCTTCTGAATTTATAACATTTTGGTTTATTTAATTGTGTCCCTGTAAAAAGTGTATTTTTATATCACTGGATGAAGAAAGACTTTTTGTTAAGGTTGTAAGATGTCTTCATAATTAGTTTCACATATATTTATTCCCAATGATACAGTAACCGTTAATTCAGTGACTCCATTAGCAAATAAAAAAATCACCAAGTTTTAAATGATACCAGTTCTACATCAGTTGATCAGAGCCTTGAAATAGAAATTTACTTAACAATAATGGTTTGATTTTTTTTTCCCCCCATCCAACTAACGAACTCAAAGTAAAACTCTGGAAGCTTGTTCCCACCCCATGTTGTCTTTTTATCCCACCGAAGGGGTGGAGGGAGAGCTGAGAAACACTAGTGATGGTCACAGCGTAGGAACACAAGCCCAATAAAAGACTGAGATTTAATCATAGGAATAGAGAACACTGTGTCCTCTTGATACTTTACCAACACAGCAATAAGAATAGTATGGTAACAGTAGATTACAGCTGAAAGAGTAGCAAGACACAAATGCTCCCTGAGGAGGAGTATTTAAGGATATCTATATCTATTTTAAAAATTGAATCAATAATTAATAAAAAATAAAGAATTGGGCCTGAATGTTTTCACTGGTGAATTCTACTAAACTTTTAAAAAGGAATGATTCCAATTCTGCATAGTCTTCTAGAAATAGAAGCAGAAGAAATACTTCCAAACTTTTTTATGAGGCATTATCCTAGTATTAAAATCAGATAACTATGTTACAACAGAAGAAAAACTACAGACTAATATTTCTCATGAACATAGAAGCAAACATTCTCAACAAAATATTAGCAAGGCAAATCCAGCAATGTGTAAAAGTAATGATACACTTTGATCAAGTACCAAGTGAGACTTTTTTTTTCCAGGTAAACAAATCTGGTTAAATATTCAAAAACCAGTTAATGCAATACAACCTTGCCAACAGGATAAAGAATAAAAACAAACAAAAAGACATGATCACATCAACTGATAGAGGAAAAAGCATCTAACAAACCCAACACCCACTTATGAATGATAAAAATTCATCAGACCAGAAATTAAAGGGTACTTTCTCAACTTGCTAAAGAACATCATAAAAAAGATCTTCAGATAATGTCACACTTAATAATGAGAGACTCACTTTTTTTCTTGGACTGGGAACAAGGCAAGGATGTCCTTTCTCACCACTTCTGTTCAACATCATATCAGAAGTCCTTTCTTACTGCAACAAGAAAAGAAAATAAATGCTATAAAAATTGGAAAGGAAAACTAATATTGTCTCTATTTGTAGATGACATGATTATCTATGTAGAAAACCCTAAAAATTCTACAAAAGAACTCATTGAACTAATGAGGGAGTATAATATGGTTGCAGGATACAAAGTTAATATAGAAAAGTTGGTTGCTTTATATGTACCAGCAATAAACAATTAGAATTGGAAATTTAAAAAAAATATATAAGAGCACCAATAAAATTAAGTTTTTGAGAGTAAATCTAACAAAATATCTATAGGATCTTTATGCAAAAAACTACAAAACACTGATGAAAGAAATCAGATATCTAGATAAAAGGGGAGATGTTCTGTGTTTATGGTTTGGAAAGCTCAATATTATTAAAATGTCAGTTCTTCCAATTTGATCTATAGATTAAATCAAAACCATAGTAAGCTATTTTATACATATCAACAAATTGATTAAAAATTTATACAGAAGGCAAAAAATCTAGAATAGCCAACAAAATACTGAATAAAAGAAAAAACAAAGTTCTTCACACTATCAGATATCAAGATTTACTATTAAGTTAAAGTAGTCAAGATACTGTGGTATTAGCAAAAGAATAGACACATATCAATTAAACTGATTAAAAGCCTATAGATAGACTCACATGAATATTGATATAATCAACTGATTTCTAACAAATGTGCAGAAGCAATTCAATGGAATAGAGTCTTTTCATTAAATGGTGATAGAATAATTATATGTCTATAAACAAAAACCATGAACCTAGACATAGACTTTACACCTTACAACAAAAATTAACTAAAAACAGATCATACACATACATGTAAAGTGCAAAACTATAACACTTTGAGAAGACAGTATAGGAGAAATCTAAGTCATCTTAGGTTTGGTGATGAGTTTTTAGCTATGACACCAAAAACATGATCCATGAAAGAAAAAAAGATCGATGGGTTGAACTTGATTAAAATTAAACATTCTGCTCTGCATAAGATACTGTTAGAGTATGAAAAGAAATACATGCTCTCCAAATCTGTGGCTTTTCTTTTCACACTCTAACAGTATCTTATGCAGAGCAGAATGTTTAATTTTAATATTTGCCAAACACATACGTAATAAAAGAGTTACTTCCAAAATATGCAAAGAATACTACAAATTCAACAATAAAAAAACAATCTAATTAAAAATGAGCAAAAGATCTGAATAGACACCTCAATTAAAGATAAACAGATAGCAAATAAGCATATAAAAACCTGCTCAATATCATTTGTCATTAGGGAAATACACATTAAAACAATGAGATACCACTACACATCTATTAGAATGGCTAAAATTTAAAAAAAAAAAAAAAAAAACTTGACAATTCCAATTGTTAGAGAGAATGCAGGACAACAGAAATTCTCATTCGTTGCTGATGGCACTACAAAATTGTATATACTTTGGAAGACAGTTTTCTTACAAAGTGAAACATTGCCTTACCATAAGATTCAGCAATCATGCTCCTACATATTTAGCCAATTAATTTTAAAACTTATACCCATATCAAAAAATGTGTATGTTTATAGCAACTTTATTCATAGTCTCTAAAAATTGGAAGCAACCAAGGTATTCTTTAATAGAGGAATGGAAAAATAAACTGCTGTTCCTCCAAACAATGAAAGACTATTCACTGATAAAAAGGAATTGAGCTATCAAGCCATACAAAGATGTGGATGCATCTTAAATGTGCATTGGTAAGTGAAAGAACCTAGTTGAAAAGCCTACATACAGACAAAGGCAATACTACAGAAACAATAAACAGATGAGTGGGTGCAAGGTGGTGTGAAATGGGTTGAGTTGTTGAAGCAAAAGGGTTGTTTTAGGACAATGAAACTATTCTATATGATATTATAATAGTGGATACATGACACCATGTATGTGTCAAAATCCATAGCATTTTATACAGAAGGAATGAACCTCAATGTACACAAAGTTAAACAATCAATTAGGAGGTCAGGGTATCCCAGGATTAAATACTGACTGTGACAAAAAAAAATGTGACTATATCACAAATGTATGAAACAGCCCTACTGAAGGAGTAGGGAGCAAAAGTGCCTACCCATGTAACTTTGGAAATGAGTAAAGTCTGTAAGACTAAAGGCGAATGCAACTGCATATAAGAAATATACTCTAGTTGATAAATTTTACTCATTGGAGTGTGAGCTAATAATTCAAAAGCCACTTTATCTGCATACTGGAATTGAAAATTAAGTAAACAGATGGTGAATGGTGGAATACAGATTTTGTACTGCTGAAGTGGGAAGTTAAAGACAATCAGAAGAATGCTCTATGTGGTTTATGGATTAGAATTGAAGACATCATTATAAACTCATGTTTAGCTTAACATAGTTACACATGGATATGTAAACATATATATACACACAAACATATATAAATAATATAAATATTTATAGATATGTATATGTACGTTATTTAGTATACACACATATATTTCCTTGCTCTGTCTTCTGAGATGGTGTAGAAGCAATAAACACACCTAGCACATCTAGATCTTGGTTTCTAATACCATTTTCCAACATAAGGAATCAGACCTTTTTTGAGAAACACCTGATTCTACTATTGGGCTAGAAAATATATAGAATGAACCTGTAATATAGTGCCAGAAAGTTAAGGAAACACTCAAGAATAAGCACAATGATGAAAGCATGCCATAGGAAAAAATGAGCTCCCAATGGCCAAAGATAGAACAATTTGAGCAACTAAGTAAAGAAAGTAGTCTTGGATTATAACCCAACACATAAATTGAATTTGCATGAGCCCATACCGATATAAATAAATGATTAAATAAATGCATAAATGGGGGAGAATAAGCAAATCTCCCATGCAGAAGAATCCCTCCTAATTGATATAAATGCTCTGTTCTCAGAGTGATAGAACATAACTTTCCACTCCTTAAGTGTAAGCTGTGCATAGTGATTTCCTTCCAAAGAGAACAGCATGGAAAGGAAGAAAGAAGAAAAACTTTACAGTGGAAAAGCCTGGCAAAAGCTCTTCCATGATCATGATTAACTTTAAAGAGAGAAGTCATGGTGATAGTATGTCCTTTTGATATGCTATGAAAATGGCATGTTACAGTCTTCCTCCCACAAACCCACACCCTCAATCTAATCACAAGAAAAAAAAAATCATACAACTCCTACATAAGGAACATAATATAGAATACCAGTACTCCTGTAAAACTGTCCAGACCATCAAAAGAAAAAGAGTCTGAGAAATTGTCCCAGATAAGAAAAGTCTAAGGCGACAAGATGGCTAAATGCATTATGTTATCCCTAATGGAATCTTAGAAAAAGGACATTATTTTAAAGCTAAGAAAATCTGAAAGTATGGATATTAGTCAAAAATAATGTGTCAGTATTGGTTCATTAATTGTGATGAATGTCTCCTACTAATGTAAGATGTTGATAATAGGGGGAACTGGGTTTGTGTACCTGCAAACTTTCTAAACTACCCTTACAACTTTTCTGTTGTAAAGGTAGTTTAGAAATGTACTTAAATGTACTGTAAAATAATTAAGTTAGAAAGTAAAACAAAACCAAAACACAGTACAGTGCCATCAAAAAAAGAAAATGAACAGAGTTGAGATTTTCACCATGTAAAAATTGGTAAAAGCACTGTAACGAAAGCATTCAGACAATACATTCTGAGGCAAGACCGCTTAGCCTCTATTTCACTCATGTATTTTATTAACCTAACATAGCTGTCTGTTTCCACTGACCCTGCCAAGAAGTTGCCAAGCGGCTTGTATATCTTGCAGGCCTTAGAAGATAGCACAGCTGGCTTACACTTTAAGTGGCTGACAGCGGCTGTGGTGTCCTATTGCTAGTACTAGCCAAGACTGGTCACATGAGTCAGAAAGCACTTATTTTAAAGGTGAGCCCTTGCACTGTTTATCTTAAAGAGAGGTTTCAGTTAGCTTGCCTCTGGGACTCTTGGGAAAGAGATTATTGCTGGTCCTCTTTCATATTTATTCATGTGATAAAAGTAAAAACTCTGTCCAGAGCACAGGCATCATACATGCTACCAGATGGGACCATGGCAGAAGCTGTAATGGAGATCTACCACATCCACTCTGACTTATCTCTTACTAATAACATTTCATGAAAACAAGTCCAGGTAAAATGCTAAACCATATGGAATATCAGGATAGAGGCATAAATGAAGACTTATTAAAAAAAAACAAACAAACCAGGATATGTGGTCATTTAATTTGATACATTTCCCCAGAATCCTCTGTTGCTAGGGTTTTTGCTGCTGTAGCTTTGTTCACATATTATGGGTTTAAAATTCAAGTGTTTTTGAGTATAGTTCCCTCTGCTATACAGTAGGTCCTTGTTGTTTATCTATTTTATATATGGCAGTGTGTATATTCAATATTTTATAATAACCTATAATGGAAAAGAACCTGAAAAAGTATATATATATATATAAAAAGTTTTTATATATATATATATAAACTGAATCACTTTGCTGTACACTTGAAATTAACACAACATTGTAAATCAACTACACTTCAATAAAAAAATATAAAATTCAAATGTTTTTGGTTCCTTTTATTCACAATTAAAATTGCCAAACTGAGACATGGAAAGACTTCAGCAGGTGGTCTCATCCACTGTCATAATTTTACCAAAGTAGACACACAAACCGAGGCAGGGTCCGTGACCTAGGGAAGTTTACAAGGATCACTTATGTCAGAGCCATAATCATAACCTAAGTGTTCAGACCCCATGCCTGCTCTTTCATTTCACTACCCTGAGAGTTTACGCTGAAATGATATTTCTCTTTATCTTAGTACTGAGGTCCCTTTTGTGCTTTGTTTCAGAGCAGCCTGAATGACATTTATGGAAATAAAGATGTGTATGGAATGATTTTAAATATTTTTTTTGTAATATTTAACCTATGCTTTTACAAGACTAATAAACTGAGTAAGAAATCAAAGGTACTATTCAATCTGGTCAACCTCCTTCTTACTTATGAGATTCCAGTGACACACTGATTCAATCCACATTTCTTTAGGGAACATCTATTTATACTATTTCTAAACCACTGTGTTAGGTAGCAGAATTAGGGGATGGGAGTGGGACAGAGTATAAAATGTCCAATCAGCTCCTCTAGCATAGAAGATTTACAAGTGGATGTAACTCAAGGCAACAGATATTATAATATACTATGAGTTTATGGGAAACCCTATTGGAGTAATACTAATTCTGACTGGTAGACTGGGTAAAGAATCATGAAGAATGTGACAGCTGGGCATTCAAGTTAAAGTTATGAATAATAGGAAAAAGGAGAGATTATAGATGCTCACACTACAGACTGGCAGGTGTCCTTATCGTTTGCTGTTTAGGTGTTTCTTTAAGGCGATTAGTGAGGGTTTTATAGAAAGGTATGCTGGAGCCAGATCATACAGTTCTTCCAAAGTCATCTAAAAGTGGAGACATATTTACTGAACACCATTTAAATACTCTAACAAATATTACATGGATGCAAAAATACCATCTTAGAAGTGACAAAATATTTATTAACTTTTATCCATGATGCTCTATATCAAAGCATCATAGGTCAATACTATAAAAGCCTGAAAGGAAATAAATGTCAGCATGATCACCAAAGGCTGAAAGTAAAAGTGAGCAAGGGTGAGCACTGGGAAAGGTTCCACCTGGTAGATTAGCATGTTAAAGGCAGCAACAGAAATCACATCCTGGGGTATGAAGAGGAGTGTCTGTCAATGGTAGGACTGTTCTGGCAGCTTAGTTTTGCCACTAGGGTCTTTGCTGAGGTTGTGGGGTCCTGCATCCCCAAGGCCAACAAATTATATTTTATAGAGGCTTTTAATGAAGCTGACTTACTTGGTATACATTGAGAGTAATATGCTTTATAGAAACTACAATTTACTTTAATGCCTGTAACATATATGAGAACTTTATTTCAAGGATAACAACTTGTTATATTACAAGTATGCAATAAAGCCTTAGGGCTTAGGTGACAGAGAAGAGGATTACAAAATCATGTGAATATGATTCCTGCAAAGATTTGGTCAATATATATTGTCTTATTTTTATATATTAATGGTAATACCAATGTACACATAGATTTTTAAGCCTTGTTAATTTTCTAGAAATTGCAAGAAATATTGATTTTATTCACTCAGCTATGCTATTCAATATTGTTTTAAGGAGAAAAATTGCACAGAAGATAATTTCATTTCTTTTAAGTGCAAATAACCAATAATGTAAATTTTTATTACTCAGTGATAGTAGTAAATTCTCAGAGTAAATCAGCTAAAGAAGATTGGAATTTAAAAGTAATTATAAGGCACATAAACTTAATATATTTGTTTATATTGTAGAAAAATATGTTAAACACTTGAATTATTTCTGTAAATTAAATGTAAACTTTAATAAAATTATTTGTCTTAAAAATTATTAAATAATCTACCCACATATATACTAAACAAAGAAATAATGTTATATAAATGTATTAATATGATATTCAATCTAATATTGTTATAGAGTATATAATTTATAATATATATTATAAATGGAGTATTCCATATATACCAATTCTGGCAGCATACATAACAGAATATGAATACTGTTTTATTATTCTTAGAGAATACAATTAGCGGCAGGAGAAAAATTTAGTTGCACCTAATCTTGACTACGAGTTTTAGGAGTGTTTCAGTAAAACTTATATTTCCAGACATACCACAAGAGCTAACTGTAATATCCAGGCATGTATGAAGTTTACAAAATTTTAGATTTTTGCAGATTGAAAGCAACTCAAACTGCAGAGAATAAAGAAGAAACTTGTATTCTAGCCCCAGGGCAGAAATTTCTCCTTACTATCTATGTGGTTCATCTACCATGGATCAGATGAAAATTAAAGAAATAAATACATGTCTCTTAATACTGCTATGGCTTCTAAAAAGCAAAACAAAACCAGTAAAACAAACAAAAATAATTGTATAAAGTATTTGCATATGCAATACGCCCAGGAAAAAAAAAAATAACCCCACAGTGGAGGCTTCCCTGATAACAAAGCTATCACTCTCAACAGTGAAAAAGCCTGTCTCACCACACCAACACTCCCAACACACAGGCAGGCACACAAACACACTGCACAGCAAAATCTCAGCTCTCTACAGGCCTCATTGTTTCAAAACTTGTGAGCAGAGCCCTTTAGACTGATTGTTGCACCACCAAGGATATAACCAGTCTACTCTGGAAATTATCTGGTAGCAGAGGCTTTATTGCTCTGAAATTGCAGGAGGGAGTCAATCAGCAGGTAAAAACCTGGGAACAGATGCTCTGCCTTCAGTTTTCTCCTAACTTAGCCCTGAAATTAGTTGACATTACAATATTTTGCAGCAAAGATGGCTTTATATAGTTAAAAAAAAAGAAGAAATAAATATTCTAGCTTTCTAGCTGAGTAGTTAATTAGCTTAATTTCTGCAGTTTTTTGTTTCTTTCCCCAAATAAGAATTGTTTCTTTCAAGTGGCTTATGTTTTTGAAGTGAGTGAATTTATAAAAAGTAGTTTTTTGTTTTGCTTTTTTCCCCCCAAAAAGCGTTTCTTAAAAGCAGTACTGATTTTTAAAATTCACGTTTGTTTTTTGGAAGTCAGTCTCCTTCTAAGTAATTTTATTTATTTTATTTTGTTTTCTACTCTAATTAGCAAATTATATGTATACATCTGCCACTATAATGTAAAATAAGTACAGTCATAGATATTTGGGACTAGAAGCTTCCCTCACCAGAAATGCAGATTATTTTTTTTTCAGGTTTCCATAAAGAGATTCCCTTTTCTGTTAATTTCCTGCTGTCACTTGACTTTGCGTCACTGTGCATCACTCTCTCTTCATCTATTTTGTCTAATTTATTTCCAAAAATTTTCAAGATTCTCAAATTTATTAGTTCTAGAAATGTAGTTCTCACTAAGCAGAAAGTTGCTTGTATCTTTCTATGGACAGTTAGGATAAGTTATTGCCAAGAGATGTATAAATTCTAAGCCATAAATATTTGCTCCTGTCAGTTAAATTATCCTGGATTCTGTTTCATTCTGCTAAAATAAATATAGAAAGCATACACATATATATGTATAAATAATCTGCTATGCATATTTTCTACCTATTTAAACTATGATTTTAAGTACTTATAATTATCATATATTATTTTTGTTTAATATGATCTGTATGACAATATGGACAATGTTTATAAATTCATTTTTAACAATAGAAATGTGCAAAATGGTATAAGAATCTATATTTTTAATGATAAATAAAGAGATCATAAAAAGAGAAACACATTTGGGTGATATTAGAATGTAGTAATTTTGTTTCTATTTAAAAATTGTTGTCATTGACATATTACAAAAATACAAGATTTAAGCAATCGCTATATTAGTAAGCTTGTTTTAAAACAAATATTTCTTCATTTTTTAAAATTTATAGTGGTAAACTAGAGTTTAATTTACAGTGATAGATATAATGTTAGTTTGCTTAATTTTTAAAGCAGAGAAAATTAGTAAAAATGGTCTGAATTCTAGTTTGAACTCTATTATTATCTATCAAAATTGAGAATTTTCTTTCACAAATATGTTAAAAATAATCTCTAAGCATCTTTCCAGTTCTGAGATATAATCATTATTATATTTTACTTATAAAATTATAATATAAATATAGAGATCTCAGTATAAGAAAAAGTGTAAAACATGCAAATGATACTAAAACTTCCTTGACTACTAAACTCTCTCCTGAGATTCACCCTCAGGATTTACCCTCAATAGTACCCTCAAAATATATAAATGTCTTATATATTTATGTATATAAACACATTAACATGGAATTTTATAGTATTTGTCTTAATATTCAAATTTTATTCTACTTTATAGGAAAGATAAAAAGTGTTTAACATCAAAATAGAACAGTGATAATCACTTTATGTTGAACACCTATAGAAGTTGGGGAAACAGGATTGATGCCTCTAAATTAATCTATTTTTGTATTCACTTTATCCTCAGGCCTGGGCTCTGGCAGTTTCTCTGGGAATTGGCCTCTCAGAGAAGGTTATACTGATGTTAGAGTTGATAATGGCAAGGTTGATGCCTTCCAATCCAGTACAACATTCTTCACTTTGTGAGTGACTCAGAGTTATGTGATGGATATAATTTTTAACCACCTCCTTAAACATATATATCATATATGCTTTTAAACATAAATGCATAAATGAACCTGTAACCTGGGATGAGACTCTAGAATATTGTTAAGCCAAAGGCTGACACTTGGAATAAATTTTTTTTTTTTAATTCAGAGACTCCCCCTGAACACTTTTTAGTTGTATGTTTCAGGGATAAACTAAGGTCAGGTTCTAACCTGAATCTCAGAAATGTTTATATGAGCAAAGATTTCCAGTGAATCCAGAGAACAGAAAGTCTTTAATTTCCCAATATTGGCAGTACTTCCATCTAAGAGACACTAACAAATGCAGTAGAAAATTATAAAAATTCTAGTTCAGTACTTTATCTAGCTGACCAGAGACTGAGTAAGGGGTAAATATGATATCAAGATCAAGCTAAAGATATGAAGAGTAGTAGTTAAAATTTATCTAGAATCAGTGAACTTGGTCAATTTTTTTTAAACATGCTGCAATATTTTTATCCACTTTTCCTGTACTTAGAGAGGTACTGAAAATCAATTTTGGTGAGATGTGCAATCTAATATTTGGAGGCTATAGTAACATCACAGTCCATCTCTACATGTTGTTATGTTTTACATGGGTTTAAAATGTAATATTCTAGTAAGAAAAGATATTTTGATTCTGCCTCTAAGTTTGTATGAGGGCTACGCCATGTAAACTAATCAGTAAAAACTTTTATTCTGCTTACATAGGAAAGAAAACTGAGGTTAAGAGGTAAAGAAAAAGGCATCTATTACTGGAAAATAATTCAGTGATTTTTCTCACAAAAAGAAGTCATACACATAAGCGTTCACTCTCAATATCTCCATGGTTCAAAAAGTCAGATTCTTGATTACAGAGAGTTTCTGAAAAGATAGAGACTGGGAGCATTAAGCAAGTGGGCTAGTGAGAGACAGCAAAATAAAAAAGGAAATAAAATAAAATAGGAATAAAATAAAAAAGGAAAGAAAAAAGGCAAAAGAAGAAAGAAAAGGACAGAGAAAGAAGGTGAAGGGGGGGGAAAGAGAGGGAGTGAGAAGGGGATGAAAGGGGGGGGGGACGGGGGAAGGGAGGAAGAGGGGAAGAGAAAAAGACAGACACCTCAGAAAATGAAAGCCTTTATGTGGAGAATAACAACTGCAGGCACTATCTGTTGAAGCTGTTCAAGGGCAGAAATCATGCAAAAAAGTCCTTTAACATCAAGGAAAAATGATACACATATTTCATTGTTTTGTTCATGTTTGGGGACAACCTGGGTTTGTCCATCTTTTCATTAATTTACTCATTTATTTCAAACTATTTATTTAGCATCTTCTATGTTTTAAATTAATTGATAGGCCCTGAGGATATTTTGGACAAGGTAAAAATTGTTCCTCCTTTCCTGGAATTGTACAGTCTGTCAGGGTTAGTAATCTAGGATTCGATTAATCCCAAAATGATAACAATCTACGTTTAAAACATAATAATTTCTATATTACTATATACTCATAAGGGCAACTAAGTGGAATGACAAAATATCTTAAGTTTCATATATCATAAAACCTGAAATTCCAACTTCAGAATCTTAAGCTTAGATCAATCAATTTCTTTAGATACTTAATGCACTGTGTTCTTCCAAAGTACTTTTCTAAAATATACATCTCTTAGGAAGATGTTAAGGATCATATTTCATTGCGAGTATAAGATTTCTAAAAGAGACAGACTCAGACAAAATTAATGAGGAATCTGTCACTTAATGATAAATCTGGAGACAGTCCAGGGCTGGTGAAGTCTTCAAGATTCCAGTAACACCACAACATCCTTTTGTCTTTCTGCTCGGCCATCATCAGGGAAAACCACGCAATCACACAGTGACAGTCACAAGCATGGCAGCTGTATTCCTAGCAGCAGGAGGTAGAAATATGAGTGGCCAATAGTCAATGCTGGTCAGGTAAGTTTTTGTTTTTGTTTTTGTTTTTAAAGTACTTCCCCAGAAGCCCCAGTAAGGGGCGCTAAGGTCGGGTCAAATGGTAACCTTAACTACAAAGGAGTATAGCAGATGTATTTTATTTTTTGAGCTGAGTAGATTTCCTCTTTTTCCCAATAATATCTGATTTCTCTTAGCAAAGAATGGATAATACAAGTAATGGTTAAGAAATGAGCAGTCTCTGCATCACAGACAGGAATACATCTTAACTGGTTACACCTGAGTGTTGATAGTTGAATGAGGGCAAGGAAACTATTTGCTAAAACATGGGAATCTAAAAAGTGTGTTTTCCTCCTAGTTTTCTCTGGGACTCTGTAGGGGGATACATATACATACACACACACACACACACACACACACACACACACACACTGCCCAAAATCCATTCATTATGCAGTACATAATTACCTCTTTCCTAAGTTATAGAGTGAATAAAATAGGTGTTCCATTAATATCTTGACAGCAGAAAGGAAAAAAAAGTCAAATACTTCTAAACCAATAAGATTTATGGCTTTAAGCTATACTTAGCTGATTTTTGTTGCCAAATCAAGTGGCAAAATGAAAAAGAGTTAAAAAGATAGAGAAAAATATGGAGTGTGATTACTGTCTAACATAGTTGAAAATGATGAAGATTCATTACAGCTAATGCTTTGAGCATCTTTACAGAGCAACAGATTACTCATAAATTATCCAACACTTAGTGTAATATTGGTTACCATCGTTTTAGTTAAACGATGCTGAAGACTTATTAGATAACAGTCTATTTCTTGGCTTTTGCAGGCTAGAGTCTCTTGAGACAACACATAACACTTGATCTTAGCCAAAAGGCCAAGAGTAAACAGTCATGATACATTTGAAAATATATTATGGATCTATGGCACATACTCAATTACCAGGAGACAGAACAACCAAAAAAAAAAATGTAAACATAAGCTACTGTAATTTATTTTAATATTTGTAGGAGAACAAAGACCACTAACCTTATACTTCATTTTTGAACTTTATTATTGGTGTTCTTCAGTGACCTTATTTTTTACTACGTAATTCAATAAATAATATCTCATTTCTCTCACATATTATCATTGTAATGAATAAACTTAGATGTTTCTAGTAATCTGATTTCTAAGTTATCATTAATCTAATTATTAAAGGTCTACAATATTCAAAATGTCTACAGATGGGAACAGAGCATGATGGTCTTGTTTTTTTCTTTCTAGAAACAAATTTTCATGAATTTTAAATATAGATAACAAAACCCTGAGGAGGATATATGAATTTTCTGAATACAACAAAAACTGTTTTTAGTCATTATGATTTTTTAAGCTACAATTTGTATTTTCTATACCTTGCAGAGTTTTAGCTGTGATTTTCCAAGTGACTTCTTTCTCACTTATAAAAATACGTGGACGTTATTTTGGTGAAGATAATTGTGCTGCATAAAAAAAGCTACCCTTTGAGGAGTTGGGAGAACAAAGACAACATGAGAGCTGGAGCCGAATGTCTCATGAAGAGCACGTCTTCTCCAGCTTCTACATGGAGTGGGCATTTGTTTTGATTTGTTTCACTATAAGTCTGACTAGTTCCTAAGTATACGTTTTTCCTTTCACTTTTATAATTCCCATCTAAAGGAGAAAACAGTATTATTCCTACTCATCATGCAAGTCTGGCATGCGTGTTAAGCAACATTTGGCCTCTTTTGATAACAGTAAAAACAAGTGTAATCAAAGAGATTAAGGGGCAATTTCTATGTGACAGGTACTATTCTAAGCACTTTTGTAACTGTTCTCTCATTTAAATCCATCAAGCCTGCAAGGTAGGCATATTTATTGCTTAATTATTATCATGTCGCAGATAGGAAACTGAGGCATCAAGACATTAAGTGACTTTTCTTTAGTAACACAAGAGATATGAAGCTAGGTAAGCACTGAACCCTGGAAACGTGACTACAACAGGGCTTGTGTTCTTAGTTAATGTGCGATACAATCTTAAAAATCAAATCAAGTAAAATTTAGTAAATATTCAGCATAAATTTTTAATGTGCAAACGATGGTTGGAAAGGGTGCTGAAGTTTCATTACTGAGTTAAAGAAAGCAATCCACAGCAAAACTAATAATAAAAGGTATAAGAAGATGAAACTAATAACAGAAAGTGATAAGGTAAGGTATAAAAGGAGCTATGAGGTAAGTGAGAAAGTATTTTGCAGCCATATGTAGGAGAAATGTCATGAAAGATGAAGAGGTATACTAAATTTACTAGAAGCAAATTTTGAGTACTTGAATTAGTTTTTGACAGGGACTCGTAAAGACAAAAGTTCAAATCCCACCTCTGCCACTCATTTGTGATTTTAGGAATAATATTTATTCTCCCTGACTTTCAGTTTCTTGTGAGACAGAAACGGAACACATAATACCTTAGAGAGTATAACAAGGATTAAATGTTTAAGGCATGAATATTTTATGCTAGGAAAGGTTATTAAAATATATTAAAATTACTAACTTTCAGGCTTTTTCATCTGTTACTTCATTTCCCACAATAATGTGTGAGTTAAGTATTATCTCTATTTTACATATGACAAAGTTGAATCTGAAAGCAGTGAGTAGTAAACACAAACAAGACTCAAATAAATGTCTTTTTGATGCCAAATTTCAAAATTTATTCACTACCCAGAAAAGTCACAATAGGCATTAACTAAATCACCCTATATTTTCACATTTGAAAAAAAAAAAAAAATCATTCTATTTTTCTCTAGTTCCATGGATATAATTTTCTACTTAAACATAATAGACTATTATTTTTTTCTATCTATATTTATTTCAATAAAAAAGCCACTCAACCTATAAAACAATTTCTTTTCCTCTCCCTTTTAAAAACGGGTTTATTAACAAAATGCTATGGCTTTATTTGAGAATACTAAAGTTTGGCTCTTTTATTATCTTTATGAATACTTTCTTCTTAAATTACAGTATAAAAGAAGAGCTTTTATGAATCAAAGATCCAAATCTTTCCTTGTGAACAAAATTGTAATATCCTACCAATTACAAAATTCTGGAGTGTGGAATGATTACATTAGACAGTCACAGTTCATAAATGAGCTGAATTTTCTACTATTGCTATATAAAGTAACTTGATTGAACTACCATAAACACTGAATCATCCCTGTCCTCACTGGGGAATTCGGGTATTATACTTTCCAGTTGATGAGACTGGAAAGGCATTACAAAGAAGCTTAAATAAGCACTTTTTTCTAAAACTTTGAAAATTTGTCAGAATCACAGGTTCATTAACCAGCATGAAAACATCAGTTGCTTTAGCACTTTTAGAAACAGTAGTTAAGTCCCTGATCATGATAGATGGGTGACCTTCCTTAACATGGATTTGCCAATCTGATTATTTCCACAGTCATGCCAGTTTAATTGCCTCAAATAACAAATACAGTTTTCTATTTGATTTACATATTCATGCCTCACCATGACTAACAACCTTTCAGTTCTTAAAACAAAAGACAACACATTTTTGCAATTTGATAAGAAAAGTAACAACATGATATCCATATCTTATTGTTGGCTGTCATTCTGACAACCAGAAATAAATTTATTTTGTTAGCTAAGTTTTAGGCCTTGTTATATAATAATACATAATGAGTTTGAGGTGGGAGATATGGTGTTTAAAAGGATCTGAGAACTGGATTAAGTTAGAGAGAACAAAGAGGCTAAGGAAGGGATGGAAAAGGAGGAGAAAGGCGAGAGCTGGCAGAGACTAAGTGGTAGGGGGCTAGAGAAGAGAGATTGGAAACAATACAATGATGCCATGGGTGGGGCTCTGACATATGGATAAGAAATAAACTTTAAATGTACTGCTTGGTGTTACGTATGGGAATAGCCCTTTTAAGTTTCTTAAGACATATCAATTAAGATCTATACCATTTTTCAGTTCATGAAAACTTTTGGTATGCAAGACAATGAGGTAACTGACCTCAATATACTGAAATAAAAGGCTCTGTCTATACCTTCTTCCAAAAAAAAAAAAAAAAAATCAGAGATAGCCTCATCCACCAGAGGGCAGAAAACAGAAGCAAGAAGAACAAAAATCCTGCAGCCTGTGGAACAAAAACCACATGCACAGAAAGAGAGACAAGGCGAAAAGGCAGAGGGCTATGTACCAGATGAAGGAACAGGATAAAACCCCAGAAAAACAACTAAATGAAGTGGAGATAGGCAATCTTCCAGAAAAATAATTCAGAATAATGATAGTGAAGATGATCCAGAACCTCAGAAAAAGGATGGAGGCAAAGATCGAGAAGACGCAAGACATGTTTAACAAAGACCTAGAAGAATTAAAAAACAAACAGAGATGAGCAATACAACAACTGAAATGAAAACTACACTAGAAGGAAAAAAGAGCAGAATAACTGAGGCAGAAGAATGGATAAGTGACCTGGAAGACAGAAGGCAGGAATTCACTGCTGTGGAACATAATAAAGAAAAAAGAATGAAAAGAAATGAAGACAGCCTAAGAGACATCTGGGACAACATTAAACACAACAACATTCGCATTATAGGGGTCCCAGAAGGAGAAAAGAGAGAGAAAGGACCAGAGAAAATATTTGAAGAGATTATAGTTGAAAACTTCACTAACATGGGAAAGAAAATAGCCACCCAAGTCCAGGAAGTGCAGAGAGTCCCATACAGGATAAAACCAAGGAGAAACATGCCGAAACACACAGAAATCAAACTGGCAAAAATTATAGACAAAGAAAAATTATTGAAAGCAGCAAGGGAAAAATGACAAATAACATACAAGGGAACTCCCATAAGGTTAACAGCTGATTTCTCTGCAGAAACTCTACAAGCCAGAAGGGAGTAGCATAATATACTTAAAGTGATGAAAAGGAAGAACCTACAACCAAGATTACTCCACCCAGCAAGGATTTCATTCAGATTTGATGGAGAAATCAAAAGCATTACAGAAAAACAAAAGCTAAGAGAATTCAGAACCACCAAACCAGCTCTACAACAAATGCTAAAGGAACTTCTCTAAGTGGGAAACACAAGAGAAGAAAAGGACCTACAAAAACAAACCCAAAACGATTAAGAAAATAGTAATAGGAACATACATATCAATAATTACCCTAAACGTGAATGGATTAAATGCTCCAACCAAAAGACCCAGGTTTGCTGAATGGATACAAACACAAGACCCATATATATGCTGTCTACAAGAGACCCACTTCAGACCTAGGGACACAAACAGACTGAAAGTGAGGGAATGGAAAAAGATATTCCATGCAAATGGAAATCAAAAGAAAGCTGGAGTAGCAATACTCATATCAGGTAAAATAGACTTTAAAATAAAGAATGTTACAAGACACAAGGAAGCACACTACATAATGATCAAGGGATCAAACCAAGAAGAAGATATAACAATTGTAAATGTATATGCACCCAACACAGGAGCACCTCAATACATAAGGCAACTGCTAACAGCTATAAAAGAGGAAATCGACAGTAACACAGTAATAGTGGGGGACTTTAACACCTCAATTACACCAATGGACATATCATCCAAAATGAAAATAAATAAGGAAACAGAGCTTTAAATGACACAATAGACCAGATAGATTTAATTGATATTTATAGGACATTCCATCCAAAAACAGCAGATTACACTATCTTCTCAAGTGTGCATGGAACATTCTCCAGGATAGATCACATCTTTGGTCACAAATCAAGCCTCAGTAAAATTAATAAAATGGGAATCATATCAAGCATCTCTTCTGACAACAACGCTATGAGATTAGAAATGAATTACAGGGAAAAAAACAAACACATGGAGGCTAAACAATATGTTACTTAATAACCAAGAGATCACTGAAGAAATCAAAGAGGAAATCAAAAAAACCTAGAGACAAATGACAATGAAGACAAGATGATGCAAAACCTATGGGTGCAGCAAAAGCAGTTCTTAGAGGGAAGTTTATAGCTATACATGCCTACCTCAAGACACACGAAAAATCTCAAATAAACAATCTAACCTTACACCTAAAGGAACTAGAGAAAGAAGAAGAAACAAAACCCCAAGTTACCAGAAGGAAAGAAATCATAAAATCAGAGCAGAAATAAATGAAATAGAAACCAAGAAAACTACAGCAAAAATCAATAAAACTAAAAGCTGGTTCTTTGAGATGATAAACAAAATTGACAAACCATTAGCCAGACACATCAAGAAAAAGAGGGAGAGGACTCAAATCAATAATATTAGAAATGAAAAAGGAGAAGTTACAACAACACTGCAGAAATACAAAGCATCCTAAGAGACTACTACAAGCTACTCTATGCCAATAAAAGGGACAATGTGGAAGAAATGGACAAATTCTTAGAAAGGTATAAGCTTCCAAGACTGAACCAGGAAGAAATAGAAAATATGAACAGACCAAACGTAAGTAATGAAATTGAAACTGTGATTAAAAATTTTCCTAAAAACAAAAGCCCAGGACCAGATGGCTCCACAGGTGAATTCTATCAAACATTTAGAGAAGAGCTAACACACGTCCTTCTCAAACTCTTCCAAAAAATTGCAGAGGAAGGAACACACCCAAACTCATTCTATGAGGCCACCATCATCCTGATACCAAAACCAGACAAAGATACCACAAAAAAAGAAAATTACAGACCAATATCACTGATGAATATAGATACAAAAATCCTCTACAAAATACTAGCAAAGAGAATCCAACAACACATTAAAAGATCATACACATGATCAAGTGGAATTTATCCCAGGGATGCAAGGATTCTTCAATATATGCAAATCAATCAATGTGGTACACCATATTAACAAATTGAAGAATAAAAACCATATGTCATCTCAATAGATGCAGAAAAAGCTTTTGACAAAATTCAACACCAATTTATGATAAAAACTCTCCAGAAAGTGGGCATAGAGGGAACCTACCTCAACATAATAAAGCCCATATATGACAAACCCACAGCAAACATCATTCTCAATGGTGAAAAACTGAAAGCATTTCCTCTAAGATAAGGAACAAGACAAGGATGTCCACTCTCACCACTATTATTCAGCTTAGTTTTGGAAGTTGTAGCCACAGCAATCAGAGAAGAAAAAGAAATAAAGGGAATACAAACTGGAAAAGAAGAAGTAAAATTGTCACTGTTTGCAGATGAAATGATACTATACGTAGAGAGTCCTAAAGATGCCAACAGAAAACTACTAGAGCTCATCAATGCATTCAGTGAAGTTGCAGGATACAAAATTAATGCACAGAAATCTCTTTCATTCCTATACACTAACAATGAAAGACCAGAAAGAGAAATTAAAGAAATGATCCCATTTAACACTGCATCACAAAGAATAAAATAACTAGGAATAAACCTACCTAAGGAGGTAAAATACCTGTATTCTGAATACTATAAAACAGTGATGAAAGAAATTGAAGATGACACAAACATATGGAGAGACATACCATGTTCTTGGATTGGAAAAATCAATATTGTCAAAATGACTTTACTACCCAAGGCAATCTACAGATTCAACACAATCCCTATCAAACTACCATTTGATAACTTTCAGAGAACTAGAACAAAAAATCTTCAAATATGTATGGAAACAAGAAAGACCCTGAATAGTGAAATCCATCTTGAGAAAGAAGAACAGAGCTGGAGGAATCAGGCTCCCTGACTTCAGACTATACTACAAATCTACAGTCGTCAAGACAGTATGGTACTGGTGCAGAAACAGAAATATAGATCAATGGAACAGGATAGAAAGCTCAGAAATAAACCAATGCACCCGTGGTCAATTAATCTATGACAAAGGAGGCAAGAATATAGAAAGGAGAAAAGATGGTCTCTTCAATAAGTGGTGCTGGAAAAACTGGACAGCTACATGTAAAAGAATGAAATTAGAATACTCCCTAGCACCATACACAAAAATAAACTCAAAATGGATCAAAGACCCAAATGTAAGGCCAGATACTATAAAACTCTTAGAGGAAAACATAGGCAGAACCGTCTTTGACATAAATCGCAGCATTATCTTTTTGGATCCACCTCCTAGAGTAATGAAAGTAAAACCAAAAATGAACAAATGAGACTTAATGAAACTTAAAAGTTTTGCACAGCAAAGGAAACCATAAAGAAAACAAAACGACAACCCACAGAATGGGAAAAAATATTTGCAAACGAAGCAACCAACCTGGGATTAATCTCCAAATTATACAAACAGCTCATGCAGCTCTATGTCAAAAAAAAGAAACAAACAAAAAAAAAACACCCAATCAAAAAATGGGCAGAAGAACTAAATAGACATTTCTCCAAAGAAGACATACAGATGGCCAAAAAGCACATGTAAAGATTCTCAACATCCCTAATTATTAGAGAAATGCAAATCAAAACTACAATGAGGTATCACCTCACATCTGTCAGAATGGCCATCATCAAAAAGTCTACAAACAATAAATGCTGGAGAGGGTATGGAGAAAAGGGAATCCTCCTACACCACTGGTGGGAATGTAAAGTGGTACAACCACTATGGAGAACAGTACAAAGTTTCCTTAAAAAACTAAAAATAGAACTGCTATATCATCCAGCAACCCCACTCCCTGGCATATATCCATAGAAAACCACACTTCTAAAAGATACATGCGCCCCAATGTTCATTGCAGCACTATTTACAACAGCCAAGACATGGAAGCAACCTAAATGTCCATCAACAGAGGAATGGGTAAAGAAGATGTGGTACATATATACAATGGAATATTACTCAGGCATAAGTAAGAACAAAATAATGCTATTTGCAGCAACATGGATGGACCTAGAGATTATAATACTAAGTGAAGTAAGTCAGACAGAGAAAGACAAATATTTGAATCATAGGTATTTGAACAAAGAATTGTAAGTTAGAAAACCAGTTTAAAAAAAAAAAAAAAAAAAAAAAAACACTTTCAAACTTTTGGAGCATACATGTATCTTTAGTTTTCATTAATTTTGTATAGTTACTTGTGTTCAATCAAATTTTCCTCACTTTATTAACCTTTAATATTTTATGCACTTTGTCCATATTACCCTGATCTTTATATCTCTAGTAATTTTTACTGGGTGCTATGTATTGTGAATAATAATACTCACAATATATAGTTGTTTTTTTTTTTTTTTTTTCTTCTTAGAAGAGTGTTGACTTTTACTCTTACCAGCAACTATTTTACCTGAGAACGATATTAATCCATATTAGTGATGGTTTCAGCTTTGTTATGGGAGGTCTGGTAAAACGTTTATTCTAGGCTGTTTTAGTGCTCTATACAAGGCACGAACTTTCTGGCTCTCACCTGACTGCCTTGAATATTCACTGAGGTTTCTCCACTCTGGCTGGTTGGAATTCTAACAACTTTCAACCCTGTTTGAGCTCTGCGAGTTCCTGAGATTATAGTTTCCCAGTAGTTTCTGTTTGCCTGTCCTTATAGATTATACATGTATACAGCCAAAGACTCCAGGCACTCCTTAAATAGCTAACCTTTTATCCAGTACTACTCCCTGAAAAGTTTAGCTTCCTCAGCCTCCCCGAACTCAGATCTGTTTCCTCACCTCAATAAAACTCATATATCCTGCTTGTATTTCTCCTTGCTGCACTGTGTTTTATAAATTTCCTCCAGGTTAAGATCCTGTGTAAACATAAGTCTCATTTAATTTCTTTATTTTTTCATAAGAGACACATTTCCACATTTCCTATTTTCCAATATCTAAAAAAAAATAGTTATGTCATGTATTTTGTACAGTTTCCAGTGTTTTACAAGGGAAGTCTAATCCTAGACCAGTATCTCTATCATGGTCAATGGCAGGAGCCTCTGGATTCATTTTGAAGGGAGATCTGACATAATTTGTTCAGGGATTGGATGTAAGAGGTAAAGAGGAGGCAAAAATGACTATAGGACTTTTACCCTGTTTACTTAGAATGATACTGTTGCCACAATTTCTGAGGGAGAAGCCAGCTTTGCTTGTTTTTGCTGTGATGTGTATAAATACCCAACAAGCTTTCAGACGTTTTTGGTTTGAGATATCTGTTAACATCTAAAATATGACACAGGACTTCCCTGGTGGCGCAGTGGTTAAGAACCCACCTGCCAATGCAGCGGACACGGGTTCCAGCCCTGGTCTGGGAAGATCCCACATGCCGCGGAACAACTAAGCCCACGAGCCACAACTACTGAGCCTGCACTCTAGAGCCCGTGAGACATAACTACTGAGGCCGCGGGCCACAACTACTGAATCCTGCATGCCTAGAGCCTGTGCTCCGCAACAAGAGAAGCCACCACAATGAGAAGCCCATGCACCACAACGAAGAGTAGCTCCTGCTCACCACAACTAGAGAAAGCCCACCTGCAGCAACAAAGACCCAACACAGCCAAAAATAACTAAATAAATAAATTTATTAATAATCCCCCCCAAAAACAAAATAAAATATGACAGAAACGAACTTATTTATGAAACAGAAACAGAATCACAGACATAGAGAAAAGACTTGTGGTTGCCACGAGGGAGGGGGAGTGGGGGAAGGAGAGAGTGGGAGTTTGGGGTTAGCAGATGTGAACTAATATATACAGAATGGATACACAACAAGGTCCTACTATATAGCACAAGGAACTATATTCGATATACTGTGATAAACCATAATAAAAAAGAATATTAAAAAGAATGTATATATAGACATATATAGAACACCGAATCACTTTGCTGTACAGCAGAAATTAACATAACGTTGTAAATCAACTATATGTCAATAAAAAATTAACATGAAAAATTCATATAGATATACTATCTAGGTCATTAGACATATGTTTAACTTTGAGGGAAGAGAAGCAGAATAGTGATTTAATTTGGGAGTTCTCATTGTGTAGAAGATATAAAAGTTCTTGAGACTAGATAATATTCCCCTAGGGATCAAATATATAGAAAAAGAGATGACAAGTAGACCTCAGACCTAGACCTACTTGGGTTCTCTTTAATAAAAAATCAGTTACTAGTTTAACCATTTTTAATTGAAAATTATTTTACTTTACTCTATTTTTCTGCTATTTTTGACAGTATATAGTGGTAGAACTTTTCTTTTTGTTTCCCTTTGAACTTGGTGCCCAAAGGCACAGTAATGGGGAGACAGAAATTAAGAGAGAAAAGACTAGAGAAAATTGAAAAGGTTTAAATAGATGTTATTGAGAAAGTGAGCTCACATGTATTATTTTTCTTCTGCCAAAGTAGATTACAAGCCCCTTAGGGGCAAGATCATTTTGCGAGATATATATATATATATGTGTGTATATATATATATATATATATATATATATATATATATATATATATATATACACACACATATATATATATGTATACATATATATATATATATTGCTTGCTCTGTGATTAGTATGGTACAGCAAGTAAGAGCTAGGTGCTTATTCTGAGTGCTTTACTGTGCTATATTTCATCACACTTATGGGACACTTATTATGAGATGCACTAATATTAGTGAACCACTAAGAAAGAAACGTCACCAATTAAACTATGACATCAAACCTCTTGTGCATCTCAAGATATGTTAAGTGAAAAAAATGTACCTTAGCATTTATGTATAATTACATATTTTTTAAACCTCTGTTTAAACCAACCACAGACCTTAATAGTTCTGTATGTATTTATTGAAAATACCTGCGTATAGGTAGACTCCCACAGCTCAGACCTGTTGTTCAAGGATCAGCTGTGTATCTGAAGGAAACTAAAACAATATGTCGAAGGGATACACCCCACATGTTCATAGCAGCATTATTTACAATAACCAAGAGTTGGAAACAACCTAAGTATCTATTAATGGATGAATGGATAAAGAAGTTGTCTATATGTATATATATATGTATATATATATATGTATATATACACACACACACACACACACACACACACAATTGTGTATTTTTCAGCCATAAAAATGGAGGAAATCATGTCATTTGTGACAACATCGATAGATTTTGAGGGCCTTATTCTAAGTGAAATAAGGCAGAAAGAGAAAGACAAATACTGTATAATCTCACTTATGTGTGGAAAATTTTTAAAAAGAAAAGAAATTCATAGAAAAAGAGAGAAGTTTTGTGGTTATCAGAGGTGGGGTGTAGAGGGAGAGGCAATTGGATGAAGGTGGTCAAACAGTACAAACTTCCAGTTATAAGATAAGTAAGTACTAGAGATGTAGTGTACACCATGATCACTATAGTTAACACTGCTGTGTGATGTATATGAAAGTTATTAAAGAAATAAATCCTGAGTTCTCATCAAAAGGAATTTTTTTCTTTTTTTGCGTCTATATGGGATGATGGATGTTAACTAACTTTACTGTGGTAATCATATCACAATGTATGCAAGCCAAATCATTGTGCTGTACATCTTAAACTTATTCAGTGTTGTATGTCAATTATATCTCAATAAAACTGGGGAAAAAGGAAAAAAAAAAGACCCTGAAAGAATATTATTGATGGAGTTGACTACTGGAAACAGAAAGCTTTTAAAGTTCTAAAGCATCACAGAAAAGCAGTAAGTTAATAAGAAGCAGAGCTCAAACTAGAAGAGTATTTTTTTAAGAATATAATTGGTGAAGCATTAATATCCATGATATATATGAAATTCATATACATTAGTATGAATCATTAAATTCCACATAAAATGCATGAAAACACAGTGTGGAGAACAAGAAAAATTGGCCAATTAATGTAGAAATATATAATAATTAAAAAGGAAACTAATGTACTTTTTTAAAAGGATTTTGCCTATAGCATTTTTAAAGAGTTATAAATATATCCTGGAATATATCATAGTTTTCAAGCATAAATTATATTCAAGCATAAATTAGTACTTTTATTGAAAAATATATTTGGGAACTATTTCAATTTTGTTTTGTTTGCTAAACTGATTAACCTGAATTTACATTTTTGAATTCTATAAGGTATCATCAAACCTGAGGAATGATTAATGTATTTCAGATGTTTATTTCAGTACTATTCATACTAACTAGAAATTAATATTAAAGATTATAAATTCTTTAATGGTTACCTATGCCAATATCTATTCTCCTTTTCTTTTAGTAATAGAGCATTGATAGTTTCCGCTGGGCACACAAACACCCAATTAGAGACTATATTAGCAAGACTCCTTTGCAAATGAGAATTGTCATATGTCTAACTTACGTCCAATAAGATGGGAACAGAAATAATGAATGCAATTTTATAATCATTCCTGTGAAAGAAAAATGCTCACCACTCAAGTCTGCTTTCTGACATTCAATCTGATCCAGATGTGTCATGGTAAGGTCAACATCCTAAGGAACTGTAAAGCAACAATATAGAAGATACCTCTCTCCCTCCAGGTCATCTGGCAGCATTTTGAATTTTTAGAACAGAAGAATATTTATATTATCTTGTTTAAGCCACTGCTATCTGTTTTCGGTTAAAGAACTTAGCCAACATCTTATCTAATAAGGTAGTTTTTGGTATTTTCAAAATAATATATATACACCGCTAACAGAAGTTGAAATTTTAAAGGAGAAAGAAGCCAAATATAAAAATGGACAGAACTGATTGAACTAGTGTTTTACTGAAAACATGATAGTCTCAACTTGGAGATATTTGGGTGCCTAAGAATTTCTTAAGACTTGTCACTATAAAATATTTTCTCTATATAAAAATAACATGCATAGTATATTGACTTTAAATGAATGGTTGCCTCATCCATTCACATATATGTGAGTATCACAGAACTGGGGGAACGTTAATACAGTGGCCTTATTTAGTTATCAAAAAATCCTCTAAAACTATTTTTTTAAAAACCAATATAGTGTTAGCATCATTTCTCAGAGAAACCCTGGATTTTAGCATCTTTTTGAATGGACTAGGATATAGCCATAGAGTATAGTTATAAACATAAACTTGCATTAATTTCTCTGTCACAATCCCTAAGAAGGGAATTATCATGGTTAAGGTTCAGGATCTAGAGTACCTGACTTTATACTTAAGTAAAATTATTTGGGCAAGTTTCCTCATCTGTGCAAGCTTCACTTCCCTCATATGTAGAGTAAGCATGATAATAAAACTTAACTCATCAGGCTGGATGTGTATTAAGAGATAATTTAGTGCTATAACTGGCACACAGCTCCATAAAGATTAGTTTTTATCATGATAATGCCAAGTTAGAGATTGATACTAAGATTAAATGACAAAATAGAAAATGTATATCTGGGTTCCTCTCAATGTACTTTAGATTGGGACTTTGGGATTGACATGTACACACTACTATATTTAAAATGGATAACCAACAAGGACATACTGTATAGCACAGGGAATTCTGCTCAATATTCTGTAATAACTTAAAGGGGAAAAGAATTTGCAAAAGAATAGATACTTGTATATGTATAACTGCATCACTTTGCTGTACACCTGAAACTAACACAATATTGTTAATCAACTATACTCCAATATAAAATAAAAATTTAAAAAGAAGAAAGTTAATGTGGAATAATTGAAAAGGACTAAATGGTAGTTAATAAATTTTCACTTATTCAGTTTGCCAGTAACCCAAAGTTTGAGAAGTGTCTTGGAACAAAGATATAGTGAAGTGCATATTTTAAAATATCAAGCCATGTCAAATTACACTTAACATGTATATTTAAAATTTATTCTGCTATAACGTTTTTATTGGCACATTTAACTAACATCCTATAATGATGCTATGAAGCAAAGTGTTACCAGAGACAGAATATTTTAGAGGCAATATTTGGATTCAATAAAGAATAATTCTTATTTCTAGTGTCATTCAGTATGAGAGACTTACTAATAATGAATCATTGGTAGACGTAAATGTAACAGCAGTCTGGGTATCACTGCACACTCTAACAGTTTCCTTCCAGAGTAAGAGAATGCAGAATATTATGTCTGTTTCTTCTTTGACATTATTCCATGGAAATTTATATGATGTGTTTTACAGGTGGGGGAGGGATAGGCGTGGGATAAGGTAGAATGTATGAGTAAATCCAGTAAGGATACATTTAAGCTGTGTTTTAATTATAAATTATCCTAAGACCTAAGTGTTTAGCAAACTATGTATATAATACAATACTTTATGTTATTGAAAATCATATTCATGTAAATATGCCCATTTTCTCTTTTCTACTAAGCATGACTTTGATGCCTTCAGTTATTAATTGCCCCATAATTATTTTCCCTGAATTTTCATTACCAAACTTCTCATTAGAATGCATGCTCCTTAAACAGAGGAATCTTGGCCTGGTTTTTGTTTGTTTTTTATTAAAGTATAGTTCACTTAAAGTATTATGTTAGTTTAGGACCGTTTTGTTCAGTTAATTCTCAACCTATAGCACATAGCCTTGCAATAAGAATACTATATTATTTCTTATAAAAAAAATTTCTTAACATCTTTATTGGAGTATAATTGCTTTACAGTGGTGTGTTAGTTTCTGCTTTATAACAAAGTGAATCAGTTACACATATACATATGACCCCATATCTATTTCCTCTTGCATCTCCCTCCCTCCAACCCTCCCTATCCCACCCCTCTAAGTGGTCACAAAGCACCGAGCTGATCTCCCTGTGCTCTGCGGCTGCTTCTCACTATCTATTTTACGTTTGGTAGTGTATATATGTCCATGTCACACTCTCACGCTGTCCCAGCTTACCCCCCGCCAACCCTATATCCTCAAGTCCATTCTCTAGTAGCTCTGCATCTTTATTCCTGTCTTGCCCCTAGGTTCTTCTGACCATTTTTTTTTTCTTTTTTTAGATTCCATATATATGTGTTAGCATACGGTATTTGTTTTACTCTTTCTGACTTACTTCACTCTGTATGACAGACTCTAGGTCCATCCACCTCATTACAAATAACTCAATTTTGTTTCCTTATATGGCTGAATAATATTATATTGTATATATGTGCCACATCTTCTTTATCCATTCATCTGTGGATGGACACTCAGGCTGCTTCCATGTCCTGGCTATTGTAAATAGTGCTGCAGTGAATATTGTGGTACATGACTCTTTTTGAATTATGGTTTTCTCAGGGTATATGCCCGGTAATGGGATTGATGGGTTGTATGGTAGTTCTATTTTTAGTTTTTTAAGGAACCTCTATACTGTTTTCCATAGTGGCTGTATCAATTTACATTGTCACCAACAGTGAAAGAGGGTTCCCTTTTCTCCACTCCCTCTCCAGAATTTACTGTTTGCAGATATTTTGATGATGGCCATTCTGACCGGTGTGAGATGATATCTCATTGTAGTTTTGATTTGCATTTCTCTAATGATTAATGATGTTCAGCATTCTTTCATATGTCTGTTGGCAATCTGTATATCTTCTTTGGGAAAATGTCTATTTAGGTCTTCTACCGATTTTTGGATTGGGTTGTTTGTTTTTTTGATATTGAGCTGAATGAGCTGCTTGTAAATTTTGGAGATTAATCCTTTGTCAGTTGCTTCATTTGCAAATATTTTCTCCCATTCTGAGGGTTGTCTTTTCATCATGTTTATGGGTTCCTTTTCTGTGCAAAAGCTTTGAAGTTTTATTAGATCCCATTTGTTTATTTTTGTTTTTCTTTCCATTTCTCTAGGAGGTGGGTCAAAAAGGATGTTGCTGTGATTTATGTCACAGAGTGTTCTGCCTATGTTTTCCGCAAAGAGTTTGATGCTGTCTGGCCTTACATTTATATCTTTAATCCATTTTGAGTTTATTTTTCTGTATGGTGTTAGGGAGTGTTCTAATTTCACTCTTTTACATGTTGTCCAGTTTTCCCAGCACCACTTATTGAAGAGGCTGTCTTTTCTCCACTGTATATGCTTGCCTCCTTTATCAAAGATAAGGTGACCATATGTGTGTGGGTTTATCTCTGGGCTTTCTATCCTGTTCCATTGATCTATATTTCTGTTTTTGTGCCAGTACCAAACTGTCTTGATTACTGAAGCTTTGTAATATAGTCTGAAGTCAGGGAGCCTGATTCCCCCAGCTCCATTTTTCGTTCTCAAGATTGCTTTGGCTATTCGGGGTTTTTTTGTGTTTCCAAACAAATTGTGAAATTTTTTGTTCTAGTTCTGTGAAAAATGCCATTGGTAGTTTGATAGGGATTACACTGAAATATGTAGATTGCTTTGGGTAGTAGAGTCATTTTCACCATGTTGATTCTTCCAATCCAAGAACATGGTATATCTCTCCATCTATTTGTATCATCTTTAATTTCTTTCATCAGTGTCTTATAATTTTCTGCATACAGGTCTTTTTTCTCCTTAAGTAGCTTTATTCGTAGGTATTTTACTCTTTTTGTTGCATTGGTAAATGGGAATGTTTTCTTAATTTCACTTTCAGATTTTTCATCATTAGTGTACAGGAATGCAAGAGATTTCTGTGCATTAATTTTGTATCCTGCTACTTTACCAAATTCATTGATTAGCTCTAGTAGTTTTCTGGTAGCATCTTTAGGATTCTCTATGTATAGTATCATGTCATCTGCAAACAGTGACAGCTTTACTTCTTCTTTTCCAATTTGGATTCCTTTTATTTCTTTTTCTTCTCTGATTGCTGTGGCTAACACTTCCAAAACTATGTTGAATCATAGTGGTGAGAGTGGGCAACCTTGTCTTGTTCCTGATCTTGGTGGAAATGGTTTCAGTTTTTCACCATTGAGGATGATGTTGGCTATGGGTTTGTCATATATGGCCTTTATTATTTTGAGGAAAGTTCCCTCTATGCCTACTTTCTGGAGGGTTTTTATCATAAATCAGTGTTGAATTTTGTCGAAAGCTTTTTCTGCATCTATTGAGATGATCATATGGCTTTACTCCTTCAATTTGTTAATATGGTGTATCACGTTGATTGATTTGTGTATACTGAAGAATCCTTGCATTCCTAGGATAAACCTCACTTGATTATAGTGTATGATCCTTTTAATGTGCTGTTGGATTCTGTTTGCTAGTATTTTGTTGAGGATTTTTGCATCTATGTTCATCAGTGATATTGCCCTGTAGTTTTCTTTCTTTGTGACATCTTTGTCTGGTTTTGGTATCAGAGTGATAGTGGCCTCATAGAATGAGTTTGGGAGTGTTTCTTCCTCTGCTATATTTTGGAAGAGTTTGAGAAGGATAGGTATTAGGTCTTCTCTAAATGTTTGATGGAATTCTCCTGTGAAGCCATCTGATCCTGGGCTTTTGTTTGTTGGAAGATTTTTAATCACAGTTTCAATCTCATTATTTGTGATTGGTCTGTTCATATTTTCTATTTCTCGTTGGTTTAGTCTTGGAAGGTTGTGCATATCTAAGAATTTGTCCATTTTTTCCAGGTTGTTCATTTTATTGGCATAGAGTTGCTTGTATTAATCTCTCATGATCGTTTGTATTTCTGCAGTGTTAGTTGTTACTTCTCCTTTTTCATTTCTACTTCTATTGATTTGAGTCTTCTCCCTTTTTTTCTTGATATGTCTGGCTAATGGTTTATCAATTTTGTTTATCTTCTCAAAGAACCAGCTTTCAGTTTTATTGATCTTTGCTATCATTTCCTTCATTTCTTTTTCATGTATTTCTGATCTGATCTTTATGATTTCTTTCCTTCTGGTAACGTTGGGGTTTTTTGTTCTTCTTCCTCTAATTGCTTTAGGTGTAAGGTTAGGTTGCTTATTTGAGATGTTTCTTGTTTCTTAAGGTAGAATTGTATTGCTATAAACATCCCTCTTAGAACTCCTTTTGCTGTATCCCATACGTTTTGGGTCATCATGTTTTCATTGTCATTTGTTTGTAGGTATTTTTTGATTTCCTCTTTGATTTCTTCAGTGACCTCTTGTTTATTAAGTAGTGTGTTGTTTAGCCACCAAGTGTTTGTATTTCTTACAGATTTTTTCCTGTAATTGATATCTAGTCTCATAGTGTTGTGGTCAGAAAAGATACTTGATATGATTTCAATTTCCTTAAATTTACCAAGGCTTGATTTGTGACCCAAGATATGATCTATCCTGGAGAAAGTTCCATGAGCACGTGAGAAGAAAATGTATTCCGTTGTTTTTCGATGGAATGTCCTATAAAGATCAATTAGGTCCATCTTGTTTAATGTATCATTTGAAGCTTGTGTTTCCTTATTTATTTTCATTTTGGATGATCTGTCCATTGGTGAAAGTGGGGTGTTAAAGTCCCCTACTATGATTGTGTTACTGTCTATTTCCCCTTTTATGGTTGTTAGTATTTGCCTTATGTGTTGAGGTGCTCCTTAGTTGGGTGCATAAATATTTACAGTTCTTATATCTTCTTCCCTTGATCATTATGTAGTGTCCTTCTTTGTGTCTTGTAGTAGTCTTTATTTTAAAGTCTATTTTGTCTGGTATGAGAATTGCTACTCCAGCTTTCTTTTGATTTCCATTTACATGCAGTATCATTTTCCATCCCCTCACTTGCAGTCTGTATGTGTCCCTAGGTCTGAAGTGGGTCTCTTGTAGACAGCATATATACAGGTCTTGTTTTGGTATCCATTCAGCCAGTCTATGTCTTTTGGATGGAGCATTTAATCCATTTACATTTAAGGTAATTATCGATATATATGTTCCTATTACCATTTTCTTAATTGTTTTGGGTTTGTTATTGTAGGTCTTTTCCTTCTCTTGTGTTTCCTGCCTAGAGAAGTTCCTTTAACATTTGTTGTAAAGCTGGTTTGGTGGTGCTGAATTCTCTTAGGTTTTGCTTGTCTGTAAAGCTTTTAATTTCTCCATCAAATCTGAATGAGATCCTTGCTGGGTAGAGTAATCTTGGTTGTAGGTTTTTCTCCTTCATCACTTTAAATATGTCCTGCCACTCCCTTCTGGCTTGCAGAGTTTCTGCTGAAAGATCAGCTGTTAAGCTTATGAGGATTCCCTTATGTGTTATTTGTTGTTTTTCCCTTGCTGCTTTTAATATTTTTCTCTGTATTTAATTTTTGATAGTTTCATTAATAAGTGTCTTGGTGTGTTTCTCCTTGGATTTATCCTGTATGGGACGCTCTGTGTTTTCTGGACTTGATTAACTATTTCCTTTCCCATATTAGGGAAGTTTTCAACTAAATCTTTTCAAATATTTTCTCAGTCCCTTTCTTTTTCTCTTCTTCTTCTGAGACCCCTATAATTCGAATGTTGGTTCATTTCATGTTGTCCCAGAGGTCTCTGAGACTGTCCTCAATTCTTTTCATTCTTTTTCCTTTCTTTTGTTCTGCAGTAGTTATTTCCACTATTTTATCTTCCAGGTCACTTATCCGTTCTTCGGCTTCAGTTATTCTGCTACTGAGCCCTTCTAGAGAATTTTTAATTTCATTTATTGTGTTGTTCATCACTGTTTGTCTGCTCTTTAGTTCTTCTAGGTCCTTGTTAAATGTTTCTTGTATTTTCTCCATTCTATTTCCAAGATTTTGGATCATCTTTATTATCATTGTTCTGAATTCTTTTTCAGGTAGACTGCCTATTTCCTCTTCGTTTGTTAGATCTGGTGGGTCTTTACCTTGGCTCCTTCATCTGCTGTGTATTTCTCTGTCTTCTCATTTTACTTAACTTACTGTGTTTGGGGTCTCCTTTTCACAGGCTGCAGGTTCATAGTTACCATTGTTTTTGGTGTCTGCCCACAGTGGCTAAGGTTGTTTCAGTGTGTTGTGCAGGCATCCTGGTGGAGGGGACTACTGCCTGTGTTCTGGTGGATGAGGCCGGATCTTGTCTTTCTGGTGGGCAGGTCCACAACTGGCGGTGTGTTTTGGGGTGTCTGTGACCTTATTATGATTTTAGGCCGCTTCTCTGCTAGTGGGTGGGGTTGTGTTCCTGTCTTGCTAGTTGTTTGGCATAGTGTGTCCAGCACTGTAGCTTGTTGGTCGTTGAGTGTAGCTGGGTCTTGGCATTGATGTAGATCTCTGGCAGATTTTCACCGTTTGATATTACATGGAGCTGGGAGGTCTCTGGTGGACAACTATCCTGAACATGGCTCTCCCACCTCAGAGGCACAGCCCTGTCACCTGGCTGGAGCACCAAGAGCCTGTTATCCACACAGCTCAGATCAGGTAGGTGGGGAGTTTCTTGCCTTTTGGGAGGTCTGAGGTCTTCTGCCTGCATTCAGTAGGTGTTCTGTAGGTGTTGTTCCACATGTAGATGTATTTCTGATGTATTTGTGGGGATGGAGGTGATCTCCGTGTCTTACTCTTCGGCCATCTTGAAACTCTTCCTCTTATAAAAATTTTAATAAAGATTTTTAATGAGACAATAGAATCAGAAGTGTTAGAAAAGGGAAGAAACTTAGGGATCATCTAGCCTAACCATCTCAGTTAGTAAAAAAGAAAACTGAGGCCAAGAGAGGACAGATAGAATGTTCAAAATCATAGAACAAGTCTATGGTAGATATTAAATAATCATGAAATACTGGTAATTTTAGATTTTTTTTCTTAAAGTATTAATTAGCCCAATATCCATTCTCTCTCTCTTCCTTTTAGTAATAGAACATATTACTAAATATTGTACAATATTTCAAATCACTTTGCCTTTATATCATAGTCATCTCTGTAATAAAAATGAGTTGGTAAATCAATGAGTATAAAGATGTAGAACAACTTTTCTTGTCACCATTCTTGATATTCCTAAAACATGCAATGGCTAATACTTAAAATTAGCTCAATGTATATATTGATAGCATTTCTACAAATTCTACTTTCAACTTGAAAAATGAAGTTCAGAAAATGTCATGTGCAAAATCCAAAGTTTTTAAATGACTGTGCCAATCTCTGGATTTTCTGGTTCAAGTGTGGAATTTCCTACTATATAACTGGATAACTATAGGTTAAATTAGCATCATTCCAGAATAATATGTAAGCATAGTGAGCACTTCCGATTATCTTTTAGTTTCTATTCTCTTTCTCCCCTTCAAAAGTTCTACTTAGTGACTAGATTTCACAATGTCTCTTGCAGTTTGGTAAGGTCCTATGACTGTGTCCACACCAATGGGGTATGAACAGAGGTAGTATGTGCAAATTTTAACATATCATTGCATTGCACTCTCTGTTTCCCCCAGACGAAAGGTTAGAACACAGATCTGGTAGTACTTTTATCTTGGACAATGCAGACCAGGATATCCTTGGGAATGGCAGATTTTTAAGAGATCTTGGTTCCTGAATAATGCCCTAGAATTGAGCCAACATAGCCTTAGACATATGTGAAAAATAAGCAAGCATCTACTTTATTTCAGCCATTGAATGTCCAGGGCTCACTGTTACCATATACATAATCATACATAACCTATATGGTAACAAGTATAGTAATAAAGAAATCAAGAGAGACAGAGGGGGTGTAACTCTAATTCAAAGCAACAGATCAAAATTCAGACCCTGGAAGCCAAGAGAAGTAGGTGGCCAATAGAAGATTAAAAAGTTGATAGGGAAATTAATTGAAAACATCTATGAGAACCAGAGACTGGGAGCCACACATTGCTTACGGACACAGATAACCCATTTTGGGTATGGGTAAGAACAGGAAATAGAGATTTTAGAAGGTCTACTTCTTTTCACGTTATCTCAGATAAATTAGGGTGGAAATAAGGTAAAATAATGTAGTAAGAAAGAATGTCTTTTTAGATCAACAGGGGGATAAGCAAATGGATGAGAAGAAGCAGGGCTAAATAAACAATGTACAGTGAGCAGAATGGATATACATCTAAATATGAAAGAATTCTTTGCAAATCTACTCATTTAAGGACTCATTCATTCAAAGAGTTTTTCAAAGGACTGATTAAGTAGTAGGGCCTCAGCTTATATTATCTTGGCTGAATTAAGTAGTACTTCAGAACCTCAGCTTTATCACCTGAAAGAGTGGTTTTAAGAATTTGATAAAATTATGATAGGAAGTAAATAGCACATAAAAGTCTGTGATTATTATTGTTGATATCATTGTTAGAGAAAATGAGGCAACTAATTCTCTGTAGAATATGGCATTATTAAAGTAAAATATGATAATTTATCTGTGCTTTGAAAAATAAGTAGGTATCTTTCAGACAGAGAGCAAGATAGGGTTTTTTAAATAGAAGTGTATATTGAGAGGCAAAGAATCATAAGAACACCATATATAAAGGAAATTAATAGAGATTTACTCAGCTTGCAACATAGGTCACAAAATAGAAAATAAATGAACAGGTAGGTAGGGAAAAATTCTGAATGATTATATTTCCAAGTTAGAAATATTAGACATAATCCTGTATGTTAAAAAAAAGCATATTTTTAAAAACCAAGGAGTAATATGAAAGATATGTTTTATACAAAGAAAATCAAGCTTCTTTAAGGCAGAGAGAAGAGTAAAAAGAGAGGTCAGCTATAGGGAGATTGGACAAAAGGCTGTTGAAAGTGATTAGGCAAGAAATAATAGATGTCAGCTAAGTTAGGGGAAGCAGGTGTACATTAAAAAATGGTTGAATTGAAGAAATAATCCTGAAAGATACCACGTTGTAAACAACTGGATGCAGGATCCTATGTTTGTAGCTTGAGAAATTCATGATTCTAGTAACTAAAATTTCAACAACTGGGGAGGGAATAGGTTTGTAGAAGAGAAATGAGTTGATGAAGCAAGTTGCCGCCAAGAGTATATGGATAGAGGGGATATCTGTATGTGTATGGCTGATTCATTTTGTTGTGCAGTGGAGGCTAACAACATCGTAAAGCAACCATACTCCAATAAAAATTAATTTAAAAAGAGTATATGGATGGGTTGGGTATATAAGATAAAATGCTGCATTTCTAAGTAAAAGAGTTTCTCTTGTATTTTTGCTGTAAAGGTCACCTCATTTATCTGCATACCTCTTCTTAAGGAATTTGTATATGAAACAGCTCCTGACTCCCAAGAAAGCATCTGAATTTCAGTGGGAAGGAGCTCTACGTATGAAAAAAAGAGTGGCTCTGGCAGTGTGGCTAGGTGCTAGGGATAGAACTAGGAACACATCGAATGTGGTCCCTGCATTCATGAAGCTGAGTTTTTAGTGAGGAAACAAATTGTGATGGTTAATTTTGTGTGTCAACTTGAAAGGGGTGTCCAGATTAAATGCAATTTCCAGGTATGTCTGAGAGAATGTTTCTGGATGAGATTAGCATTTAAATAAGTGGACTCCATAAAATAGATCACCCTTCTCAATGTGTGTGGACATCATCCAATCTTGGAGGGCCTGAATAAAATAAAAGAGTGGATTGGAGGAGGAGTTCACCCCTTTTTGCCGTCTTCCTGCCTGTTTGAGCTGGGATATCAGTCTTCTCTTGCCCTTGGACTGAGATTTACACCATCAGCTCCCTGTTTTTAGGCCTCTGGAATTGGACTGGAATTATACCTCTGGCTTCCCTGGGTCTCTGTCTTGCAGAGATGATCATGGGACTTATTGGCCTCCATAAATGCAGGAGTCAATTCCTCATAATAAATCTCTTCAGATCTCTCTCCTATTGCTTCTGTTTCTCTGGAGAACCGTAACACACAAACTAAGAGGAATTTATCTACAAGGTACCATCATGATCAGTGGTGAAAGGAACAGAAAGGTGAAGTTCAAACCATGGGGTTGCCCTCATATGGTAAGTGGGATCACATAGCTATTTTATTAAGTCATGATCGCTCTCAAAAGGAATACTGCTTTCTTTACAACATCCCTTGCTTCAAATGAATTCACAATTATATTTTATTTGGGAAAACTAAAATTCAAGAAATGCAAAAGTTACAAATTGATGGTCTGCAGTTCAAACCTTAGATTTTTCAGATAGAACAATATAAGATCAGGAAGCTGTTGACATCAATACACAAAAAGGTGTCCAAAATATTAATGTGACTCTTCTTATGAACTTCATCTGTAATAGAAACAAAGTGAGAACCTCCCAGGAGAAGCAACTAGTATCCGTGAAGAGAAGCAAAAAGCCATGCATTGAATTTAGAAAGAACAGGTAGAGATGCAGTGAGAGGAGAAAGAAAGAAAAATTCTGGCCAATATGGAGACCATTTCATTTGAAGACTTTTCGTCTTCAATCTACAGGGGCCTAATCCTGACAATTTCTACACCAGCTCAGGCTGATACCAAATGGATATCCCAAACATGACATAAGCAAATGGAAACTAAGAAATAAAAAGGCAAAACAAAACATTACTCAATTTGCAAATTAATAAAAATGATTATCTATAGAGGAAGGGAAAGAACAGGGTGAAGAAGCAATGACGAAAGGGTGCCTTCTCTGAATATACTTTGTAACATAGCTTTGGTTTAGAAAATATACGATTATTTTACATATTCACAAAGGAAATTTAAACTTACAGAAGGCCCCGCCCCCAAATTGAAGAGAAACAGAAACCCAGCTGTATATCTAGGGGGTGACATAGCCACATAGAGAAATATATTACTTAAAGTGACTTTAAAGTAAATTAGAAGTGCAAAGAAGTAGATAATATCATTCAGTAGTCTAAGTGTGGGAGTATTATTAGTATTACTATATTAAAGGAATTTATTGTATAGAATAATGACAATAATTACGTTAATATTGTTATAAACCAAATTTTTCAGTTAAAAAAAATCAAGATCAAATAAACTTTAAATCTTATAAAGATTAAAGTATTATTATGGAAGTATTATTATGGATTTGTAATTTTTCTTTCCAAAAATACATATTTCTATATAAAGAAAGGTCTGTATCTTCAAAAACATCCATGTTATACATGACAAGAAAGAGTAAGCAGATGATCTAGATGAAGTAAGAATCAGGAGAAATAACAAAAGCATTCACTGAAATCTAGAGTATCTATTTCAAATCCAATATTTAGAACTGCTTAAGCAATTTTATTTTAAATTTTAATGTTAAAAATGAAAAAACTACCATAAACAAGATAATTTTTGTAATATGAACCAATAAAATATTGAAATCATTAATTTAATGTACACTTTTAAGTCAAATTAGATTTTTGCAAACATAGAGAATGCTATAATTAACTTAAAAACTAGTTATTTTAAAATTCCCAGATAAGGCTTATTCAAAATTTGCAGGAGATTTGAATGAGCAAGAGCTATTTCGTAGAAAGGGACAATATAGAGTTAATTACTTAACATTTATTCTCAATTGCTTTTTAGAGTTCTGGTTTAGTTTGTTGTTGTTATTTTTTTAATCAATAGATTACGTTAAGCTTTCTTTTTCTGAAAATAGACTTTGGAAAAAAAAAATATATATATATGGTGTCATTTTGTATGTTGTTATAATACACAGATCAGGGACATACTGTTACATTTATTTATCTTAATTTAGAAAGAATCTGTGGTCTTTACTCCTAAAACATTCTTTTCTTTAAGATATAAAAAATGCAAAGTTATAGACACAAAAATTAAATGGTTAAAGAAATGATGTATTTCTGTTACTGTGCTGTTCTTATAATAACTGAACACCTCAGAACTGCAGAGTGATATTTAAACTCAGCTGGAATATTGTGAATATTAGAGTTCCACACCAATTCAAACAATCTTGATAGGTTTTTATTTATTATTAATATACCAGCAAAAACATTTAACAGAACTCAGGGTGATTTTCAGTGTCTCTCACACAATCAGTACTTTATGTGAACTGTAGGCATCTGTAAAGCAATCATTTTGCTTTCTCTTTTTTCCCAGTACACTTTGTCTAAAATGACTTGACACAACATAATTTACTTTATTTCAATTCTAAATATAAAAAGTAAACTCTTCTTGTTTTACTAAATAGTTTCTCTTCTTCCATATATCTTTCCAAGCTGAGAAAAATAATGCATATTAGAGTTGGTGTTAATCTCACCTTATTCTAGACTTTTAGACAGGTAAACATAAAAATCTGCATATGATAATTACTACAAATCTATAAAGGTTAATTTGGACATAATTTTTCAATGTATCATTTGCTAGACTTGGAAAGCAATGATTAATTTTGCTTTGTCTCAGACTGTCTCCAAAACCTGTTATCAATACTTTTCCAAGTTCTACCTCACAGAAATCGGGAAATTTCAAACTATACTAATCCACTTAATACATATATTTAAAACTAATCAATTTTATATGACAAAATAGGCTTACTCTTAATATTATTAAAGGAAATTTGCTTTTGTGTGTGTGTGATCTTTTGGAATTGCTATTTTTGTCTCCCTATATCATTTCCATGAATGTACTATGTTGCAATACCACCTACCTATTTTTATTTTATAAAAAGTGCTTATAAAAACTCCTCGAGGATTTAAATTAAATAAAAACATGTTAAATTACTTTTAAATTTTTATAGCTATATTACTATGAAAGTTTTATGAGGCACAGTGCTACATTTTTAATCTATTAAAGCACAGTAGTATGCTTTATGTTAAAATATTTTAAACAGTGTGTTCCTAAATTCCTAATCTCTAATAAATTATTAATGAATTCCAGTCTTTCTTTTTGAGAAACTTTTCTAAAAATACTAATTGCACATTCTAGAATTTCCCCTTAAGTACATTTACTTTTTGAATATATGTCAATTTTTATGTTGAGATTTTGAGAAACATGTTTCTGACATTTGCTATGTAAAAATACTGAGATAATAAATAATCTAGTTGATTTTTCTCTTATAGTTTCTTTGAAATAACTTTCATGAGATAATTAAAAAACACAAAACTGAGTGTTAAAGCACCAAGCTTGTAGTGCTGTGCCAGAAATTTTGATATCAGAAAGCCAATTTCTCAGGGTTTCAATTTCTACAAATAAAAAATGAGAGTTTGACTAGATATTTTCTAAGTCCCTTTGGAGTGTTACAATTCTAAAAAATTATAATTTTGTTGATATAAAATCTCTATTTTATGCTTCAGTGTATACGACAAAATTAGATAGCAGTACAGCTATTACAATCATTGTACACCAATTCATTTACCTATTTTTCAGACTTTTGTTGTGCTTATTCTACAAACGACTAAAAAAAAAATATTTCTGGTTTTTGACTCAGGTATCAAAGGGTGTTGGGGTGGGATTTTTTGTTATTTCTTTATAGAAAATTGACATTACTCTTTCTTTTCTCTTCTTGTTTGAAAGTGATGTTGGAGAATATAGCTGGGACAGGTCTATATGTTTTTAAGTATGGATCATTAGGAAAATATTAAAATATTAATGGCACTTAGAGAAAAACAGAAAAATATAAGTAATACTTTGATAACAAGATTTTATTTTTAGCATTAAAGCTATGTTTATTCTTTATTTCTTCTAAGAAAGCATAAGTGTTGATTCATGTCTTTGGGTTGCACAGAACTCGTGACAGTCACTAAATGCATGTTTAATAAATGGTGTAATTAATTTGGTATTGCTTTCATCTTTTGCAGAGTACGTAAAACAAACAAACAAACAAAAACACCTCTCTCATGTGTCTTCAAACTCTTTTTCTTTTCCTCAAGCTCAATTCTTTCTGAACCGGGAAAAAAAACCAAAACAAAACAGAACAAAAATATATCCTCCCTCTCAATACTGCTCTCCATTCTAGCTCCTTCTCCATTTCCTCTGTATCTGGCACTAAGTCCGGTCTTGCCAAAGCTCAGGACTTGCACAGCAGGCAAGCCATGGTCCAAGAGTCCTCACTCGTGTGTTCTTCCCTGTCACATCCATCCTAAAGGGGACCACCCGGACAGTTGCAACAAAGGTGGAAGATAGGTACAGGCATCCATGCAATCACTCTCCTCTTAACTGTACCTCTCTCTCAAGGACCTTCGTTTAAAATTTAATTCTATCATCCTCTTTGGGAAGGATAGTTAGAGACTGAGGAAAATAACGTTCTCCTTCAGAGCTCTAGCCCAGTGGTTTTCCTCTCGGGCTTCACACTGTAATAATCGAAGGAACTTTAAACAAATACCACCTCCAAGCCCCGCACACAGAAAAATATGATAAAATTAATCTTGTAAAGGACATGAGTATCCTCACATGTATCTATTTTGACAATCACTTTCTAACAGCTGCTCAAAAAAAAAAAAATGACAAAATAATCTGAAGATAACAATAAACCATAAAGATCATTACCTCGGTCCTAGCCTCATTCCAGTAAGTAGGGGCATGGTTTTTTTCTTTTCTTAATGACCCATTACAAAGGTTTTGCAATTGTTGTCTACATGATATTGAAGGTTACAATTTAAACAGCAGTAACTCCTGAAACTACTACCACAAGAATGTGGCCATTTGAGGGATCTTACTGATGGTTATATAAATACTATATCACATGTATGTTTTATACAACGAGTCTGTTTTCACCTCAGATTCCTTTCATCAAAAAGAACCTAATGTATTCTTCCCCATCATTGCTTTATGGTTAAGAAAGAAGAGTATAAGACTTTGGAGAATACACAGTCCTGTGGTTGTGAGAAAAAGAACAATCTAGGAAATACACAGAAGTAGTGTTTCTTTCCTTTTCTAGGGCATGTTTTAAGAAAAGTGCATACACATACATAGGTTTATCTTAGTCCTTCCACTCCTATTTTAGCATAAAATCTGTTCAACTGAAGATTTTCCAAACATGGGAGTTTTCAAGATCATAGTCCCATAATTGTCAAGTGGCTATTCTAATACATAATCCAAAGGGGAAATTGGTTTTTCAAAGTCATGCTTGCCTGTGTTTCCAAATTTACATTCATTATTAGCTATGACTGTAAACCCCAAAACTTTCTTAAATATGATAGGTAAGTATTTTATTAAAAAATAATAGGGCTTGATATTTTTCTGTGCAGCAGCCTCTAGAGATTTGTTTATAAAGAAATCTTATTGTCAGTGTTTACTGACTATATTCTCTGTTTGCTTAAGTTAATCCATATGATCTATCACCATGGTTTTATTAGTAAAACTTCTTTTTCAAAAAGTTGCAACAAAATGTTATATATGAACAGATTTATCAATGAATTCTAATAAAATAAAAGAGTTCAAGTTTGCCTTTTAAGTGCACTGTTTGTGCATTAACTCAATCAATCAGTCAGTCAATAAATGTTAATTGAGGACCAGATTCTGCATATGATTAGGTTTAGGGCCAGAAAAACTAACACTAATGATACATTCAAAAAGGCAATTAAATAGTGAAATTTCTACATCTATTCTAATTGTAAACTGTTAAATTTAAGGACTAATTAATCAAACATTTTAAATTAGTAAATAATTCAACTCTACCTTATAGTACTAAAAGTCAAGTAAACAAATCCCATATTTTTCCACAGCATGCCATTTAACAATATTTGGTTATGACTACAAATCTGTCTGCTCATATATATCACCTTTGATTTATGTAGAGAAATAAGAGAGCAATTCTCCCAGGGCAGGTAACAGTAAAAATCAGCTTTAGCATGAAAATCTTCCAAAATTATTTCCTACTACTGAGTATATATTGTATAAACCATGTATAACAAACTTTCCAAATTTCAAAACATACACATATGCAATCAGGTACATAAAAAAAAATGAGTGTTTCAAAATACAAGATCGATCATATCCAAAAACCATGGGAGTGGGAAAAATGTTTCAACATGTTAGGTAACTTAGAGAAGATTCCCACAATGCTAACTGAGATCAGTGTGGTGAAAGCTTCCTCATTTATAATAATGGAAATAAAGGGCCTAAACCCTGAGCAAGTGAGATTTCATTTCTAGAAATCATTCTTTTATAAATACATTTCGTCTAAGGACAAAGGAAGATTAGTAGGTTATACAGGGCTTTTACATTTAGTTTCCCATTCTACTTTAATTCAAGGAGATGAAGTTGAAATAGTTAGCTTCAGACTAAAGTGTCCACCTAATTTATTATCCAAACCAGACAATTTTAAGAGCAAAAGAGGAATTACTGATCATTAGGTTGGCAATACATAAAAACTAGAACTCTCTGTGTCTACCAAAACACATGGTCATGCTGACTGCAGACATACCAGAATCTCTAATCCTATTTTATCACTTTACTAGTTATAAAAATTTGTAGAAATTGTCTAATACATCTAGCATCTCAGTGTTCTCATTTATAAAAAATAAATTGCAATACCTAGAATTAAACCAAAAAATATATTCAAGATGTCTGTCATGTATTAATCATTCAAACAATGATAGCTATTTCAGAAGAACATCTTTTATTTGATATCTTTGATCTAAATTCTGTTAGGCATAAGCTATTTCAAATATTTCCATTGCCAAAATTATCTCTATATGGGCATTCCGTATATTCACTGCATACAAACGTTCACCTCTCTCCCTCTTGCTCGTCATCATTGCCATGAGAGGAACATGCCCACTAACTCCAAAGGAAGGATGAGAGACATGGAGTAGAGCCATTGCAGGCAAGCTCAAGCTAAATCAGCCAATGTTTTAGCTCAGGGGCCAGAGAACTTTCTTCCATAAAGGAAAGACAACAAATTTTTTCAGCTTTGGGGATATATAGTCTCTGTACCAGCTATCAGCTCTGCCACTGTACCACAAAAGCAGCTGTAGATAACATAAACCAATAGCCATGGCTTTATTCTACTAAAACTTTACTTGTGGAGACTGAATTTGAAATTCATATAGTCTTCATATGTCACAAAATATTTAGAAAATTTTTTCAACCATTTAAAACAATAGAAAGCATTCTTAGCTCATAAGATACATAAAAATAGGTTGAAATCCTCATTAGATCATCAAGCTGTAGTTTACTAACCCCTATATTAGCTTGTTGTTTATTTTTAAATGCCATTGAGGTTGGTAAATTTTTGTAGTTTCATGTTATTTTAGTAACGGGAAACTGATACAACCTCACTACAGAACAGTCACAGATTGTTACTGTATAAGCATATGTATAATTAAATATGTATTTAGTTTTGACAAAGTGGAGAGCTCCTAAACACTTCCAGTTTGGTGCTGCTGGATTAGAATCAATTTTCGCTCAAATAAACTCTTAAAATTTTTAATATACTTCAGCTTATCTTTTAACAGAATTAAACTTGATTAGTGACATAGATGTGGGGTTGCTTGCTGTCAGCCCATAACTTGACACAATGTGTATATATATAAATGATCAAGATTTGGCTTCCAGTGCTGTATTTAATTTTAAAGATGAATACAGTCCACCTCAGAGATATTGCAGGTTTGCTTCCAGATCACCGGAATAAAATGAGTAACACAATAAAGCAAGGCACTTGAATTTTTTTGGTTTCTGAGTACATATAAGAGTTATGTTTACACTGCACTGTAGTCTATTAAGTGTGCAATAGAATTATGTCTACAGAATGTACATACCTTAATTAAAAAACACTCTATTGCTAAAAATTCTATCATCTGATAAGGCAGGGTTGCTACAATCCTTCAATTTGTAAAAAATGCAGTATCTGCAAAGCACCATAAAGCAAAGTGCAATAAAATGAGGCATGCCTGTATATATTACAAAATAAAATATAACAAGTTTTAAAGTTAACATTGTGGTCTTCCTATTTAAAAGGCAAATATTGTTTACTTTTCACAACCATATCATTGATCTACAAATTTCACAGGGCCTAAAATTTCTCCACAGGAGATTAAATATACAACTCCAGAAAATGAATATAAATGTCAAATATCATATTTAGGCAGATATGTTTGGCTGTCACCATCAAATTTTAAAATTTCTTATGTGGACCAAAGCAATTCCCTACATACACTAAGCTTCCACCAGAGAGTGTAAAGCAAGTCAATTATGGTCTGTAAAGAAATACCGTAAATTGTTCCTCCATACAAACAAAAGCAAATAAATGACACTTTGGCTGAATTTTTCTTACCTGCAAGTTGCAATTCTCATATTGCTCGAAAGAAGTGGAGGTCTGGTGCCTTGAAATAATGCACCTGTTAATCTGAGTTGTTGAGTCTTTTTTGTGTCCTAAGTTGTCGCTCAAAGCACATTAATATAAATTCTGCATTGCAAGCATCCTCTCTTGATTTAAGGAAATGAAAGGGCAAACAAGGAACCACCATATACTTTACTTACCTTTTACCACACAATCAACTGCACTCAATCTGTTGCTAGAAATCCTCTAGTCCTGCTTAGCCCTAAATCACTGGTATTCAGAGGTTTATTGCACATTCACACTCATTTGTCATTTGCAGGAAGACTAATTGAGAGAATTTACAGTTGGTTGAGTGCTTCATTGAGATTGTACATGTTTAATAAAAGCTTCTTAAATTACTAATCTCCGCTCAGGAAACAACAAAAGTGCTTGAGGGTTAAAGAATAAAACATAGCAGGTAAATGTTATGGTGTGACATTTCCTTATGTTTCCCAAGTAACCGCATTTATTGGTTTTGAATTGTTTTTACATATCTAATGTGCTTTGCTTGAAAATTTTAGCCTATTAGTTATTCCACGTGACAGAAAAGTGATGGAAGAGTTACTTCTCAGTCAAAATGCTGTGGTTAGCTGAAAATAGTGTCAATAATTATTGAACTGTAGGAGAAAGTCTAAAATAATATCTCAAGTGAAATAATCTCAAACATCTCATACAAATAAATCTAATTAAGTAGTAGGAACTGACTTTAGTCTATGTTACTCTGCAGTCATTTTAAAATGTGATTCTGATTTTCAACTTGCATTACTGAACCACAGGCATTGTTTATGGGATGAAACTGCATATTGAGAACTCATTTTACACAAATAATCCTTGTTGCCATTTAGCTTTATATTTCAAAGAAAATGTGAAACAACATAGAAAAGGAGACCAAACTTAAGGTTCAAAAATGTGACAGGAATAAACGTCAAAGAACCCAGACACATCAGCATCTGATTTCTCTCTGGCTTGGTGTTCTGGAACTGTCTGGCCACATAGCAATCAGAAAAATTAGAAGGTCCTAATGAACAATGCTACAGGATAAAAATGGAATCTGTGGACCAGCTCTTTCAGGAGAAAGTTCTTAAGAATCTGCCTACCTTCTCATTATTCAGCAAGTGTTAGTGCCATGCTATTTCCTTAGGTTGGTGGACTAAATGCTAGTTCTACTGCATGATGCTGAGCGGGTTTTTAAACTCCATTGTTTCTAAATAAACTTTTCTCTTAAATGAAAGTGTTAATCCATGGTTACCACATTCCTCATTTGGATTAGAATTTGAGTGAAAAACCAAAACATACAAATTCTTTGGAATGGCACTGCTGATAAAGTGAGGTTTGAAACATTTTAGTGCATTATGATATAACCATTTGTCCTTTGCTTAGAATTCAATTTACAGTAGATGAAATAAAGAAAAGCATTCTCAAAACAGATGTCCAAAATCACTAACATCAAGAAGATTAATGAAAATATTCTCACTGATTAGACTGTTAGACAGAATTTCTCTAAATAAAAATATTTTAATCAAGTTCTGATTTGAATTGGTTTGATTCAAATTCACTTGTCCCATATGCATTTTGGAAAGCTCGAAGAGGAATGATGGAGGGAAGGACTTTGGCAACATGGAGGAGAGTATTCCAAACAGGGATCAAATGTTTGGATTTCTCTTTCACCCATTTAGCAAACAATTATTGAGCATCTTATATAATTTTCTAGATGTTGGAGATAGAGCAGTGAACAAACATGCTTCCTGTATTCATGAAACAAATGAGAGAAAGAGATAATTAAAAATAAGCAAGTAAATGTTTTCTTCATGAGTTTTATAGAGGAAAATTGAGCTTACAAAGAGAGGTTGGAAATGGGGTGTGGGAGATATTTTACCACTTTTATAGAGTGTCAGATAAGTCCCACTGATAATGTGATATTTGAACAGAAACTAAGGAGAAGTGACAGAGTGAACCATATGGATCACAAGGGAGAAAAATCAGCAACATTTTAAGTCTAGCTTTACGTTAAGTCAAAATCAGCTAAAGCTGCATAAACAGCAACGTACCACAGGGTTGTGTTTTGAGCCATTAATTCCTTGAAAGCTTTATTCAATACAGCACAAAATTTGTAGTCTTCATCCTCGTTTACTATTCCCTTCACTTCTTTTCTGAGCTGGCTTTCTCTCTCAACTTGGCTTTCATAGTACCAGGCCCTCAATGCAATCTGCTTCACTACGTCAAATAGCCTGCACAATTGCACTGTCACCCCTCCCTGTTTTTGTTTGTGTAACCACTGTAGGCTTAACAGAGATAAGAATTCACCCACTTTCTCTGAAAGTTGAGCTTAACAGTTTTCCATCTTATCTACATTAGCGTCTTTAATATTTGTGTATTATACTATAATGCATTCATTTCTTCACTGTTTGTGTATTATTCATATCAATTGATAAAGGCATCCTTGCATCCCAGTGATGGCACAGTTGCCATCACTCCTGCTTAGAAAATGAGTGTGTATTAGTTTTCTATTGCACTGTATCGAATTACTACAAACTTAGTGGCTTAAAGCAACACCTGTTATCTCACATTTTTTGTGGGTCAGAAATCTAGGCAATGTGCAGCTCAGCTGGTTCTCTGCTTAGCATCTCACAGGGCTAAAATTAAGTAAAAAGGGCTACTTTCTTTTCTGGAGGCTATGGGGGTGAGTCTACTTCCAAGCTTATTTGAGTTTTGGGCCAAATTCAGTTCTTACAGCTAGAAGAGAGGGTCCCTGTGTCATTGCTCACTGTCAGCTGAGGGGCCTGACTTTGCTCTTAGAAGCTGCCTATACTCCTTCTCATGCTTTACATGTAGCCTCTCCAGCAACAGCAGGTCTAATGCACATGCTCAATCTCTCTGATCTCGCCTTCACCTTCATCTCTCTTCTGCCACCAACAACCCCCTAATCTGCGGCATTTCTTGACCCCAGTTAGAGGTTGGGGGTCTCGACTTTTAAGGACTCAAATATTTAGACTGAGCCTTCCCAGATAATTAAAGATAATATCCCTATTTTAAGGTTAGTTGATTAGTAGTTTTGCTTCCAGCTGCAAAGTCCCTTCACAGCAGCACCTAGATTAGTGTTTAACTTAATAACCAAGGGACAGAAATCTTGGGGGAACATTTTTAGAATTCTTCCTACCATGAAGTGCTAATACTTTATGTCAGCATGCATTGTCATAAAAATAACAGCTATTTAATCATCATAATTTTAGAAAGGACTATTATTATCTTTGTGTTATAGATGGAGAAATTTAATGTGTCTATATGATTCCAGGTGCTCTTCTTCGAATAATGACATGAATTACAATGTCAGGTAATGTCACCCCTAGATGAGCAGGAGTCAAGGTGATGGTTCTAAATTAACTTTAATTAAGCAAGTTCAGATTATAGATAAGGTACCTGAACCACTCCTCTCTAGAACAGTAAATGTTAGTCTTCCACATTGAAATGCATTGCATTTGAAACTACTGTTGGTCCTTTTAAAAGTACAACATTCTTTTTTTCTACTTAGATAACTTAAAATAACCAATTCTCTATTTAAAAGAAATTCTAAAAATCTATTACATTTAGATATAAATAAAACAGATATTTAAAGTATTGATTAAAAGAAAAAATAAAATATGTTTCCCAATACTAGAATTACTTCATGATTCTCCAAGAGGCATTTTCTTTTAATAATCAAGTGACAATTAGAAAAACACTTTAATGATGTTAAGTAGTGACAAAATTTTTAACATTAATTCTGGATCACTGAAGTTAATTAAGCAGTTTTTTAAGCAATTTTAGATTTATAATAGTGTCAACCATGAACTTCAGCTTCTATATATCATTTGTTTATTCTAGAAATTTTGATTAGATATATCAAAACATGGAATGATGAATCTCACAGATAAGCATCCCTGAAGTACAAATTGAAAAGAGGGAGAGTTTGGCATACACATTTAATTAAAATAGATAGTCAAACTACAAGATTTGCAAACATATTCACAGATGTAGCCAAACTAGATAATCCCAGACCAAAATTATTTTAAAACATTAATAGTGTATAAATTTTCTTTTTCTATTATCCAATGAATATATTAACTTATTGGATATTGGAGAAAGCATTCCCTGATTTGTATTATGGATTATGCATGTATATTCATATTTATTGTATTATAATCTCAAAAAAGCAATGATATTAGTTTGTTCATTTTCTCAAGACTCAGAAAACCTAATTAAATTAATATACGGAATCCATTTATCAGGATGTTATTTGTCATTTGCAGGGTAGAATTTGTATCCCTGATCTTTTAAACTGTAGGTCTTGTCAAATTCAAGAGAAGAAGATCTTCAATTACAGCAAATAATTGTTTTAAAAGAGATGAATGTTTATGTTAATAGAGATTCAACACAGTAAGGACTCTCTTCTTAACTGTGATATACTTAATTTCTAATTTCTGTTAATTCACAGGAAAGATATTCTTTGTATTTAGTGGTGCGTTGGGTACAGAGAATAGAATAAAATTTGGAGGTTTTCCTAGCACATTAGAAGCTTAAAGAACTTAGCTTTTAACACCTTGGATAACTTTAAGGATTTGGCATTTTCTATACCGAAAACAAAAAAAATCCACCACAGGAAAATCATCTGGGGTAAAGTTAAACCTGAGTAGGGGTCAGAGCCTCTCTACTCTAGCTGACTGTGAATTTTAACTTATTTCCAGGCCACCTATCTAGTTCTCTAGGTAGTGAGATTTCTTTCCACTAGGCTAATGCCAGAGGAAGTATCCCAAGACCTTTATTCTGAGATTTTGCTTGGCGTGCACAGGGTTACCCAGAGGAGCCCACTGCAGTGTTTTTACAGCATAGCATAGAAATGGAGGTTTGAGTGTATCAAATCCTTGACAAATGTTCCAGCAGTTAAGTAAAACTTTGTTTATATTGCGTGCCTCTCAACAGAAATTAAGAACTGTGGAAACAATTCACGCAAGTGGTTGGCAATCTTCTCTCGTTCTCTTTTAGTGAATATGACAAGCTCACCTGCTGTGGGAAGCTGAAAATAAAGGACAATCTCACTACATTAATAAAACATGAGCCACAACTGAATCTGAGGCCAACTAAACCACCAGAGACTTACTGTGACGCTTAATTTTGTCGATGATGGAAGTACTTTAGCCTGAGGTAACTTTCATGGAGGCCATATTGGCGTGCAAACCTTCACTTAAAGCACTGCGGAAAGGCAGAGTTAATGTTCATGGGAGTGTAAACTTACAGTAAAAGGCAGGAACCACATAAGATGTTACATCACTCAAGGCAGTCAACTTTGGTAGTGGCCTAATGTTTTATTGAAGCTCATTCCTCCTCACAGGAGATCTGAAAACCCACTTAGTGCCCTCAGAAAATTGTCTGTTTAGGCTGCACGACTGGTTGCTAATCACAGAAAGATAAAAACATCAAAATAAGCTAATAGGGTTTTGCCATGAAATACAGTCTCCGGAGAGCTAGAAGCAAGAGGGGGAGGTTGCTGGGGGACCTATTAAGTTCAAGGGTTTACTGAAGTTAAGGGAACATGTTCCAGTAAAATGAAGAAGGGAGGGGACAGAGAGAACACACAAGAGAAGGGGGGACTAAGAAGGGAAAAATCATTTTCTAGGAAATGGAATAAGCAAGACCCAACAAAATTAAGTAAAACCATGATTAAATTTTATATCAGTCAGACAGTGTTTGAAAATGATCCTGAAGCACTGAAACAGTATTACAATGATGGCTCATAAAAAAATATTTCTTAGGAAATCATTTTAAATAATAAGAACTCATTAACAGAATGCCACCAGAGAAAAGACATTTTATGAAAGGGAAGTTTTCCTTCTGTCAGTTACATATTCTCAGGCAACGATTTCAAAATTGTGTTTTCATTTTCTTCCATGCTTCTTTCTCGAGACTGAGAAAATCCGATGTTTTTAATTGGAATAATTTATCTTTTCAACTAGAGAATGTTTGAAAGTAATATGAAGAGAAAACATAAACCATTGTTTATTGGAGACCCCTTGGTATTTATTGTTGATCGGCTCTTCAGTTATTTGTAGGATTTTAACTAAAGGCTTATGGAAAGGAGTCTACGAAGGAAATAGCACAACTTACAGAAGAGTTAATAATTCTCAGTCACAGTGTGCTTCAGTTTGTCGTGAGTAAAATAACACCATGGTTTAGAAAGTGTTTTATTACCTTTTGCTCAACTGCAAAATTTTGTATCTTATGACTCATACAAATTCTTTCTGGGGGGAAATGGCACCCACTAACTGGTTCATAAAATCTGTTATAGAGAGCACTGATGTTTTGATAAAGATATTAGAGCACAAATTTAGAAGCATGTATTTTCACACTTGCAAGAGCATCTATGTCATCGTCTGCTCTTTCTTATTTCCATAGCAAGAAAGAGTTTTAAGGGGGAAATAGATTATATAAATGCATGCCATCTTGATAGTTCTTATCTTATATTGTATTAACTGTGAACCTAAGCTGAATATAGACTTTCAGAAGTGATCGTCATTGAGGTAAAAACTTCTACTGTTCTTTCAAACCATCACAAAACACTACGTCATGGAGTAGTTTTAAATCACTTCCTCATCTAGCTGAATTCAGCCAGCATATGCATTTTTTGTGGCCCAGACATATTTTTCTTCAATATTTAATAACTTGATCCAACTTTTTAATTGAAATATGGTTGGAATTACAATGTTGTGTCAGTTTCTGGTGTACAGCAAGGTGATTCAGTTATATATACATATATATATTCTTTTTCAGATTCTTTTCCTTTATAGGTTATTACAAGATATTGACTATAGTTCCCTGCGCTAAACAGTAGGACATCGTTGTTTATTTTATATGTAGTAGTGTGTATCTGATCCAACTTTTAAAAATGGATATGTTTTACATTCAATGCCTGAGTTGCACCTTCTCTTGAAAATCAGAATATCTGGCAGTACCCGGAACACATTGTCAGTTGGCACCTGTCAGGTAAGGCATTGCCATAATTGGACCCTGTAGCCAGTCTTCTCCAACCCACAACTATTTCCATCTTCCCTGTGGCCTCATTAACAGTAAGACAAATCTTCTTTGCCCCTTGTTTTTAAGTTTTTAAATTATATTTCTCTGTGTCCTTGTCGCTATCAAAAGCTAATAGATGTGTATAAAGTTAGAGAACCTTATAGTTTAAGAAAATAGAAGAGTATATGTCTCTTGGGCATGAAGAATGTGCCTGTGATGTCATGCTCGAGGACTTCAGGTGGTTTGGTCTGGCTAACGCACAGAGTACACAGGAAGAAGTGATGGTAAGACCTAAGGCTCAGATTTCAAACATCTTTATATATACATTATGCCAAAGAGTTTAGATTTTTCCATAGGCAATGAGGGAACCATTAAAGCAAGAAGGTGACTATCAGATTCATGTTTTAGAATGATGAAATTTTTATACAGTATGGAGGCAAACAAAGGCAGGAAGAACACTTAAGAAGTTCTTACAACAATCTATGAGGGAAAATAAGGGTTTGAAATAGGGTTATGCTTCCTAAACTTGAATGATTGGCTCCCATCTTTACAGATGGTATAAATACTGGCATTTACTTAACATTGTTTTTTTTTTTTTTTCTTTTCAGTGACTCATTTTAAAATGAAACTTTAGATTACTACCACTATAAATGGCATGATGGTATTGCTTGTCAGAAACAAGATAGAAAATAAATTCAAGGAAACAAAATCACACTTGTGAATCCTAGCTAGGTAGGCATCCTGCCATCTAAAGCTCTGAGCTTGAGGCTGCTCTATCTTGGTTGAAAAGGACAGTTTTAGTTATACATTTAGCTCTTGGCTGAGACTTTTCTTTATATAATAAGAAGGATTGAAAGATAATTGAAAAGTGAATAACTTTTTGTTCACAGGTCAGTATCACTTAAAACCATGTCAGATAAGTATGTAAAATAACCATGCCCCATTGCTATGCATCTCACTTCATGAGAAACCCTGAATGATGCTGTGGCCATGGCAGTGAGGAAATGAACCCCAAAACCATTTAGGAAGCCCAAATCATAAAATCAGGGGCTAGATTAGAATGGCTACTAGTTTCTCCTATCAAGCTCCTTGCCTTTCTTGGATGTTAGAGTCAATCTAGTAAAAAGAAAATTTCACTGGAACAACATAAAAAGTGAAAGATATGGAAGAGTCACAGTCTTTATATATATAAATATAATATATATAATACTTTATGTATATGTATATAAGATGCATCTATAATACTTATAATATAAATCTACATAAGATAGGAAGACTAATAGTCATATATAATATATAAAAACATATATAGAATACTTCTATATATATAACATAATATATAATAATTATATATAATGCTTTTATATATTTTTTGCTATAATTTATCCACAAAATTACTTCACAGAAATGGCAGAAAAACATTTACTTTAAATATACATATTGTAACAGTTAAAGATCTAAAAGATGGTGATAACAATGATTATGGGCCCTGAATTCTTTGACTCAATCTTGATTTAAATCATTGTTGAAACTAAAAATCCAAAGTTTCTCACTAAGTGGGAAAAACTTGACAAATGTGCTTTTAGCAATATAAAGAGATAGATTCTCCAGTATTTTTTCCTTAGAAAAGATAAAAGATTGAATATTTACCACTATAAAAAAATAAGTTAAGTACCTAGCTATTCTAAGAAAAAAAGAAAAAAAAAGAAAAGTGCCTGTGTTTAATATACAATGTATGCCCTTATCTTCCACCTAGACTACTTTACTCATTTACCTTACCTGTCTGTCCTCATAGGCATTTACATTCCAACTCTTTTTTTTTTTTTTTTTTTTTTAACCTGTGAGAATGTTTAGAATGTTAATTCCTCTCCTGTGGACCTCTAAAGCATTTCTCATAAACTTAACTCTGCCTGCTTTGTATTTAACAATGTATGTACTTCTTCCATCTTAATAGACTCAAGGATCTCTGAGAGCAAACCTCATACACACTTCAGTTTTCTAGTCCCCAGAACAGGGCATAACACTCTTAGAAACCCTCAACAATTTTTTCAGAACTAATAAATACATGAAAATGGAACTAGTTAACAAGCACTGCATTTATTTAAATGGAAAGGTGCAGTAATGGGTTACTATCCAGAAACTTCTAAAATCTGGAAGAGACTGATTTACCTACTAGTGAAATAAGAGGTAGAATGGCATTCTCTCTCACCCTCTCCACCTAGGATGAGGCAAACAGTTAATGACTATAGCATTTTATTTTTCTATATGTAGCTCTACCTATATTTGAATTAGAGACTTATTTGTTAATTGGCCCAGAGAGATATATTGGTAGAGTCATTTAACATTTAATGGATTATATGTAAGAATGATGTTTTATTAACTTCATTAACTAACATATTCAATACCTAGATTTCCCAATATTCAAAGACAAACTTTAATAACTAAAGCAAAGTACAGCTATCACAGTAGCCCAGTTTAGGTAGTTCTCTAGGGAATACTTTTTATGCCCTCATATGCAATGTGTTAGTATCCTAAATTTTTTCTTTATTGGATCCTCTTTGACATGTTCCTCAACTCACTCAGTAGAAACAAAAGCCCCGTTAACAGCCTACATGGCCTTAAGGATCTGGCCTCCAGTTACCTCTTGGACCCTTTTCCTACTTCACTCCACCACCCTTTCTCCACTCTAACCACACTGTCTCCTCATTGTTCCTTGAAACAGTAGACATCCTCACACTTTAGGACTATTGCATGGCCTGTTCCCTCTGTCTAGACTGCTCTTCTTTCAGGTATCCACATGGAGAACTCCTTCAGCTTCTTCAGGTCTGTGCTTAAATGTCAACTCAGGAGGACCACTCAGGCTACACTATTTAAATTGCAGCACAATCCTCCAAAACTCTCAATAACCTTTCCCTGCTCTACTTTTCTTTCCATAGAATTTATCACCTTCTAACACATTTCAATGGATTACATTCTTGTCAAGCAAGTATTCACTTCCCTCCCCCTTACATCATAAGGTGGAATGTATCTCCCCGACCACATGACTTGATCTGGCCAGTGGAATGTGAATGGATGTGATATAGGCAGAGGCTTGTTGTACAGCCTGTGAGGTTTCATTTGTCTCCTGGGACTTCCAGGTTCTGCTGTGAGAAGGACAGGACTGAGTAGTTGCTCGTCAAAAAAGAATGAGGAAACCCAGGGAGGAGAACCCAGTCTGTAGCCTTGAGCCAAGCCCAGGCTACCCACAACCTAAAGCATGGCCATCTGAGCCCACCCACAGACCGAGGGGCAACAAAAGTAAATGTTTATTGTTCTAAGCCACAAAATTCATAGTAACTTGTTATTATGGCAATAGCTGACTAACATACATAGAATAGGTTCATCTATTTCCCATCTCTCTCCCTTTACCATAACATAGATTCCATGAAAGCAAGTGGTTTGGTTTATTTTGTATCCCAAATGCTTAGAACGGGGAATGGCACACGGTAGGGACTTAATTAGTAACTATTGAAGAATTAATCAATATATATTATTAACTAATTTCTAAAGTCATAGTGTACAATGAGGGTGCGTCCTCATTCATAAACATAGGATGCATTTCGGTACTTGAAGAGTATCTAACATCCCAAGAGGAATTATATATTTTTTTTAGTATTTGAAAATGTCAAAATACTTCTAAAATATATTTTGAAGACTAACATATAACAATAACTAGGGACCTTCAAGATGGCGGAAGAGTAAGATGCAGAGATCACCTTCCACCCCACAAATACATCAGAAATACATCTACATGTGGAACAACTCCTACAGAACACCCACTGAACGCTGGCAGAAGACGTCAGACCTCCCAAAAGGCAAGAAACTCCCCACATACCTCGGTAGGGTAAAAGTAAAAAGAAAAAACAGAGACAAAGAATAGGGATGGGACCTGCAGCAGTTGGAGGGAGCTGTGAAGGAGGAAAGGTTTCCACACACTACGAAGCCCCTTCGCGGGTGGAGACTGCGGGTGGCAGAGGGGGGAAGCTTCGGAGCCACGGAGGAGAGCGCAGCCACAGGGGTGCGGAGGGCAAAGCGTAGAGACTCCCGCACAGGGGATTGGCGCCGACCAGCACTCACCAGCCCGAGAGGCTTGTCTGCTCACCCGCCGGGGCGGGCCGGGGGCTGGGAGCTGAGGCTCGGGCTTCGGAGCTCGGATCGCAGGGAGAGGACTGGGGTTGATGGCGTGAACACAGCCTGAAGGGGTTAGTGCGCCACAGCTAGCTGGGAGGGAGTCCGGGAAAAAGTCTGCAGCTGCCGAAGAGGCAAGAAACTTTTTCTTCCCTCTTTGGTTCCTGGTGCGCGAGGAGAGGGGATTAAGAGCTCCGCTTAAAGGAGCTCCAGAGACAGGAGCAAGCCTCGGCTATCAGCGCGGACCCCAGAGACAGGCATGAGATGCTAAGGCTGCTGCTGCAGCCACCAAGAATCCTGTGTGCGAGCACAGTTCACTATCCACACCTCCCCTCCTGGGAGCCTGTGCAGCCCGCCACTGCCAGGGTCCCGTGATCCAGGGACAACTTCCCCGGGAGAACGCACGGCGCACCTCAGGCTGCTGCAACGTCACGCCGGCCTCTGACGCCGCAGGCTCGCCCCGCCTCCTCCATACCCCTCCCTCCCCCCGGCCTGAGTGAGCCAGAGCTGCCGAAGCAGCTGCTCCTTTAACCACGTCCTGTCTGAGCGAAGAACAGACGCCCTCAGGCGACCTACACACAGAGGTGGGGCCAAATCAAAAGCTGAACCCCGGGAGCTGTACGAACAAAGAAGAGAAAGGGAAATCTCTCCCAGCAGCCTCAGGAGCAGCGGATTAAAGCTCCACAATCAACTTGATGTACCTGCATCTGTTGAATACCTGAATAGACAACAAATCATCCCAAATTGAGGAGGTGGACTTTGGGAGCAACTATATATATATATATTTTTTTCCCTTTTACTCTTTTTGTGAGTTTGTATGTGTATGATTCTGTGTGTGATTTTGTCTGTATAGCTTTGCTTTTACCATTTGTCCTAGGGTTCTGTCTGTTCATTTTTTGTTTTTTTTTTTACTTAAAATTTTTTTTTCTTATTACTTTTTTTTATTTTAATATGTTTATTTTATTTTATCTTCCTCTTTCTCTCTTTCTGTTTTTTTTTCTCGCTTTTATTCTGAGCAGTGTGGAGGACAGGCACTTGGTGCTCCAGCCAGGCATCAGGGCTGTGCCCCTGAGGTGGGAGAACCAAGTTCAGGACACTGGTCCACAAGAGACCTCCCAGCTCCATGCAATATCAAACGGCAAAAATCTCCCAGAGTTCTCCATCTCAACGCCAAGACCCAGCTCCACTCAATGACCAGCAAGCTACAGTGCAGGACACCCTATGCCAAACAACTAGCAGGACAGGAACACAACCCCATCCATTGGCACAGAGGCTGCCTAAAATCATAATAAGGCCACAGACACCCCAAAACACACCACCAGACGTGGACCAGCCCACCAGAAAGACAAGATCCAGCCTCATCCACCAGAACACAGGCACTAGTCCCCTCTACCAGGAAGCCTACACAAACCACTGAACCAACCTTAGCCACTGGGGACAGACACCAAAAACAACGGAACCTATGAACCTGCAACCTAGGAAAAGGAGACCCCAAACACACTGAGTTAAGCAAAATGTGAAGACAGAGAAACACACAGCAGATGAAGAAGCAAGGCAAAAACCCACCAGACCTAACAAATGAAGAGGAAATAGGCAGTTTACCTGAAAAAGAATTCAGAATAATGATAGTAAAGATGATCCAAAATCTTGGAAATAGAATGGAGAAAATACAAGAAACTTATAACAAGGAACTAGAAGAACTAAAGAGCAAACAAACAGAGATGAACAACACAATAAATGAAATTAAAAATTCTCTAGAAGGGATCAATAGCAGAATAACTGAGGCAGAAGAATGGATAAGTGACCTGGAAGATAAAATACTGGAAATAACTACTGCAGAGCAGAATTAAGCAAAAAGAATGAAAAGAATTGAGGACAGTCTCAAAGACCACTGGGACTACATTAAATGCACCAACATTCGAATTATAGGGGTCCCAGAAGAAGAAGATAAAAAGAAAGGGACTGAGAAAGTATTTGAAGAGATTATAGTTGAAAACTTCCCTAATACGGGAAAGGAAATAGTTAATCAAGTCCAGGAAGCACAGAGAGTCCCATACAGGATAAATCCAAGGATAAACATGCTAAGACATATATTAATCAAACTATCAAAAATTAAATACAGGGCATCCCTGGTGGTGCAGTGGTTGGGAATCTGCCTGCCAATGAAGGGGACATGGGTTCAAGCCCTGGTCTGGGAAGATCCCACATGCCACGGAGCAACTGGGCCCATGAGCCACAATTGCTGAGCCTGCGCGTCTGGAGCCTGTGCTCTGCAACAGGAGAGGCCGCGATAATGGGAGGCCCGTGCACCGTGATGAAGAGTGGCCACCACTTGCCGCAACTAGAGAAAGCCCTCGCACAGAAACGAAGACCCAACACAGCCATAAATAAATAAATAAGTAAAAATTTAAAAAAAAAATTAAATACAAAGAACAAATATTAAAAGCATCAAGGGAAAAACAACAAGTAACACATAAGGGAATCCCCATAAGGTTAACAGCTGATCTTTCAGCAGAAACTCTGCAAGCCAGAAGGGAGTGGCAGGACATATTTAAAGAGATGAAAGAGAAAAACCTACAACCAAGATCACCTTACCCAGCAAGGATCTCATTCAGATTGGATGGAGAAATTAAAAGCTTTACAAACAAGCAAAAGCTAAGAGAATTCAGCACCACCAAACCAGCTTTACAACAAATGCTAAAGGAACTTCTCCACTCATGAAATACAAGAGAAGGAAAAGACCTACAACAATAAACCCAAAACAATTAAGAAAACGGTAATAGTAACATACCTATCGATAATTACCTTAAATGTAAATGGATTAAATGTTCCAACCAAAAGACACAGACTAGCTGAATGGATACAAAAACAAGACCTGTATATATGCTGTCTACAAGAGACCCACTTCAGACCTAGGGACACATACAGACTGAAAGTGAGGGGATGGAGAAAGATATTCCATGCAAACGGAAATCAGAAGAAGGCTGGAGTAGCAATTCTCATATCAGACAAAATAGACTTTAAAACAAAGACTATTACAAGAGACAAAGAGGACACTACATAATGATCAAGGGATCAATCCAAGAAGAAGATATAACAACTGTAAATATTTATGCACCCTACGTAGGAGTACCTCAATACATAACGCAAATACTAACAGCCATAAAAGGGGAAATCGACAGTAACACAATCATAGTAGGGGACTTTAACACCCCACTTTCACCAATGGACAGATCATCCAAAATGAAAATAAATAAGGAAACCCACCTTTAAATGATACATTAAACAAGATGGACCTACTTGATATTTATAGGACATTCCATCCAAAAAAAAACAAAATACACATTCTTCTCAAGTGCTCATGGAACATTCTCCAGGATAGATCATATCTTGTGTCAAAAAACAAGTCTTGGTAAATTTATGAAAATTGAAATTGTATCAAGTATCTTTTCCGACCACAAGGCTATGAGACTAGATATCAATTACAGGAAAAAAATCTGTAAGAAATACAAACACAGGGAGGCTAAACAACACACTACTTAATAACCAAGAGATCACTGAAGAAATCAAAGAGGAAATCAAAAAATACCTAGAAGCAAATGACAATGAAAACACAACGACCCAAAACCTATGGGTTGCAGCAAAAGCAGTTCTAAGACGGAACTTTATAGCTATACAAGCCTACCTTAAGAAACAAGAAACATCTCAAATAAACAACTTAAACTTTCACCTAAAGCAATTAGAGAAAGAAGAACAAAAAACCCCAAAGTTAGCAGAAGTAAAGAAATCATAAAGATCAGATCAGAAATACATGAAAAACAAATGAAGGAAATGATAGCAAAGATCAATAAAATGAAAAGCTGGTTCTTTGAGAAGATAAACAAAACTGATTAACCATTAGCCAGACTTACCAAGAAAAAGAGGGAGAAGACTCAAATCAATAGAATTAGAAATGAAAAAGGAGAAGTAACAACTAACACTACAGAAATACAAAGGATCATGAGAGATTACTACAAGCAACTATATGCCAATAAAATGGACAACCTGGAAGAAATGGACAAATTCTTAGAAATGCACAACCTTCCGAGACTGAACCAGGAAGAAATAGAAAATATGAACAGACCAATCAAAAGCACTGAAATTGAAACTGTGATTAAAAATCTGCCACCAAACAAAAGCCCAGTACCAGATGGCTTCACGGGCGAATTCTATCAAACATTTAGTGAAGACCTAACACCTATCCTTCTCAAACTCTTCCAAAATATAGCAGAGGGAGGAACACTCCGAAACTCATTCTACGAGGCCACCATCACTCTGATACCAAAACCAGAAAAAGATGTCACAAAGAAAGAAAACTACAGACCAATATCACTGATGAACATAGATGCAAAAATCCTCAACAAAATACTAGCAAACAGAATCCAACAGCACATTAAAAGGATCATATAATATGGTCAAGTGGGGTTTATCCCAGGAGTGCAAGGATTCTTCAATATACGCAAATCAATCAATGTGATACACCATATTAACAAACTGAAGGAGAAAATCCATATGATCCTCTCAATAGATGCAGAGAAAGCTTGCGACAAAATTCAACACCCATTTATGATAAAAGCCCTGCAGAAAGTAGGCATAGAGGGAACTTTCCTCAACATAATAAAGGCCATATATGACAAACCCACAGCCGACATTGTCCTCAATGGTGAAAAACTGAAACCATTTCCACTATGATCAGGAACAAGACAAGGTTGCCCACTCTCACCACTATTATTCAACATAGTTTTGGAAGTTTTAGCCACAGCAATCAGAGAAGAAAAAGAAATAAAAGGAATCCAAATTGGAAAATAAGAAGTACAGCTGTCACTGTTTGCAGGTGACATGATACTATAAACAGAGAATCCTAAAGATGCTACCAGAAAACTACTAGAGCTAATCAATGAATTTGTTAAAGTAGCAGGATACAAAATTAATGCACAGAAATCTCTTGGATTCCTCTGCACTGCTGATGAAAATCTGAAAGTGAAATTAAGAAAACACTCCCATTTACCATTGCAACAAAAGAATAAAATATCTAGGAATAAACCTACCTAAGGAGACAAAAGACCTCTATGCAGAAAATTATAAGACACTGATGAATGAAATTAAAGATGATACAAATAGATGGAGAGATATACCATGTTCTTGGATTGGAAGAATCAACACTGTGAAAATGACTCTACTACCCAAAGCAATCTACAGATTGAATGCAATCCCTATCAAACTACCACTGGCATTTTTCACAGAACGAGAACAAAAAATTTCACAATTTGTATGGAAACACAAAAGACCCCGAATAGCCAAAGCATCTTGAGAACGAAAAACGGAGCTGGAGGAATCAGGCTCCCTGACTTCAGACTATACTACAAAGCTACAGTAATCAAGACAGTATGGTACTGGCACAAAAACAGAAATACAGATCAATGGAACAGGATAGAAAGCCCAGAGATAAACCCACGCACATATGGTCACCTTATCTTTGATAAAGGAGGCAAGAATATACAGTGGAGAAAAGACAGCCTCTTCAATAAGTGGTGCTGGGAAAACTGGACAGCTACATGTAAAAGAATGAAATTAGAACACTCCCTAACACCATACACAAAAATAAACTCAAAATGGATTAAAGACCGAAATGTAAGGCCAGACACCATCAAACTCTTAGAGGAAAACATAGGCAGGACACTCTATGACATAAATCACAGTAAGAGCCTTTTTGACTCACCTCCTACAGAAATGGAAATAAAGACAAAAATAAACAAATGGGACCTAATGATACTTAAAAGCTTTTTCACAGCAAAGGAAACCATAAACAAGGTGAAAAGACAACCCTCAGAATGGGAGAAAAGATTTGCAAGTAAAGCAACTGACAAAGGATTAATCTCCAAAACATACAAGCAAATCATGCAGTTCAATATCAAAAAAACAAACAACCCAATCCACAAATGGGCAGAATACCTAAATAGAAACTTCTCCAAAGAAGATATACAGATTGCCAACATACACATGAAAGAATGCTCAACATCATTAATCATTAGAGAAATGCAAAGCAAATCTACAATGAGATATCATCTCACACCGGTCAGAATGGCCATCATCAAAAAATCTAGAAACAATAAATGCTGGAGAGGGTGTGGAGAAAAGGGAACCCTCTTGCACTGTTGGTGGGAATATAAATTGATACAGCCACTATGGAGAACAGTATGGAGGTTCCTTAAAAAACTAAAAATAGAACTACCATACGATCCAGCAATCCCACTACTGGGCACATACCCTGAGAAAACCATAATTCAAAAAGAGTCATGTACCAAAATGTTCACTGAAGCTCTATTTACAATAGCCAAGACATGGAAGCAACCTAAGTGTCCATCGACAGATGAATGGATAAAGAAGATGTGGCACATATATACAATGGAATATTACTCAGCCATAAAAAGAAAGGAAACTGATTTATTTGTTGTGAGGTGGATGGACCTAGAGACTGTCATACAGAGTGAAGTAAGAAAGAGAAAAACAAATACTGTATGCTAACACATATATATGGAATCTAAAAAAAGAAAAGAAAATGGTCAGAAGAACCTAGGGGCAAGATGGGAATAAAGATGCAGACCTAGTAGAGAATGGACTTGAGGATAAGGGGAGGGGTTAGGGTAAGCTGGAACAAAGTGAGAGAGTGGCATGGACATATATACACTACCAAATGTAAAATAGGTAGCTAGTGGGAAGCAGCCACATAGCACACAGAGATCAGCTCGGTGCTTTGTGACCACCTAGAGGGGTGGGGTAGGGAGGGTGGGAGGGAGGGAGATGCAAGAGGGAAGAGATATGGGGACTTATACATATGTATATGTATAACTGATTCACTTTGCTATAAAGCAGAAACTGACACACCATTGTAAAGCAATTATACTCCAATAAAGATGTTAAAAAAAAGAAAATAACTAGAAAATCCAAAAAGCTAAATAATGGTCAAGGTCACATATTTTACTAAATATTAAACCATACTATAAAGCTACTATATTTGAAACACTGGCACTGGCACATGAGTAAACAAAAATTCCATGAGGAAAAAAACATAACTTAGATCATGTCAGCATGACATCACCAACATGGTGAAGTAGGAGTCTCCAGACTCTGTTGCCCCACAAATATCAAAAAATGATAGGTGTGAACAAAAGCAGCTCTGGGATATCTCAGAACTCCACTTAAGAAACCTCACCAACACAGAAGAATGCAAATTCTGAGACTAATCACACAAAAAGAGAAGGAGAAACAGCTTCATTTTGTCTGTATCATCCCATGCCCCTGGTTGGCACTCCTCAGGAAGGAACTACCTGGCTCAAAAGAGTTCCCTTCATTAAGAAAGGGAGCACGGGTGAACCATCAGCTTCCCCAGCCTTTCAGGACATGGCAGGAAGGGTCTGCTTAGGTTACATCCCACCCAGAGACCCTGAGACTCAGCAAAGCTGAAATGAACAGGGATGGGTGGAAACAAGTAGAGAAGGGGCTACCAGTATCAGCCATTCAGTGGAAGTGACCACAGTTCCCAGTGACTTGCTATGCAGAGCACCCAAGCACTGAAAAAGCCAACAGCCAGAACCACCACCACAGAGCCCCTGCAGATTTCACCGCTTTTTGCCTCACTGATATTCACATTTGTAGACACTACTAAGTCCTTCCCTGGTCTCTCCCATAAATCCTGCCTGAGCCTGAGATCCACACTTGCAGCTAGCTGAGGCCTCTGCCACTGCATGAGTGCAAGACGCCAGCCTATACCCTAGGGGCTGACCCCACTGCAATGTGTGCACCTGGCACTAGCCCCCTAGCTGTGCACTTGTATGTTGCTGGCCTGAATTCTGTCACCAGCCTTTACTGCCATATGCACACCTGTGGTGACATCCTGCAGCCATGGAAGGGCATGCAGACAGGCAAGGCTCCCACAGCTGCTTGTGGGTCTGAATTTCATCCTATTTTCAGTCACTGGCCTGCACCACTAGGCTTACGTGCAGTTAGCCCCCTCCATCTATACACCTGCATGAACCCCACAAAGCCATCAGTAGATTTCTCAGAAACATTATAGGCTAGGGGAGTGGGATGGTATATACAAAGTGCTGTAAAGATTTTTAAAATGTCAACCAAGAATAATTTACCCTGCAAAGCTGTCCTTCAGAAATGAAGGCGACATACTTTCCCAAACACAGAGTTCATTACGACTAGACCTGCCTTACAAGAAACGAGTTCTTCAAACTTAAATAAAAATACATTAATTTGTAATATGGATACATATGAAAATACACAACACATTGGTAAGTGTAAGTGTACAGTCAGATTCAGAATAATCTAACTGTGAAATATGGTGGTGTGTTAACCACTGAACGCTACAGCTGTAAAAAAAAATTTAATGGGTACACAATATAAAAATATATAATTTTGACATCAATAATACAAAATTCAAGGGGAGTAAGAGATTAAAGGTTTTGTATATAATCGAAGTTGTTATCAGCTTAAAATAGACTGTTATATCCATAACAGGTTTTAAAGTAAGCCTGAGAGTAACCAAAAAGCAAAAGGGTATAGTAAACACATACAAGATAAGGAAAAGGGAATCAAAGTATACCGTTATGAAAATCATCAATTCACAAAGGAAGACAGTAAGGAAGAAAAGGACAAAGGAATTAAAAATAAGTTAGTGGCTTCCCTGGTGGTGCAGTGGTTGAGAATCTGCCTGCTAATGCAGGGGACACGGGTTCGGGCCCTGGTCTGGGAAGATCCCACATGCCATGGAGCAGCTGGGCCCGTGAGCCACAACTACAGAGCCTGTGCATCTGGAGCCTGTGCTCCGCAATAAGGGAGGCCGTGACAGTGAGAGGCCCGCACACCACAATGAAGAGGGGCCCCCGCTCGCCGCAACTAGAGAAAGCCCTCGCACAGAAACGAAGACCCAACACAGCCAAAAATAAATAAATAAATAAATAAATAAATAAATAAATTTTAAAAAAATAATAATAAGTTAGAAAACTATGAACAAAATGGCAAGAGTAAGTCCTTACCTACCAATAACTATTTGAAATGTAAATGGATTAAATCCCCCAATCAAAAGGCATGGAATTCTGAATGGATTAAAAAATAAATAAATAAATAACAAAACCCAACTATATTGTGCCTATAAGAGACTTACTTCAGCTTCAAGAATACACACAGTCTCAAGATGAAGGGATGGTAAAAGATACTGCAGCAAGTGGACACCAAAAAAGGGTAAAGGCAGGTATATTTTATCAGATGAAATAGAATTAAGTTAAAAACTGTAAGAAGAGAAATGAGAAAGGGGTCAATTCATCAAGAGAATATAACAGTTATAAATATATATGTACCCAACATTAGAGCATCTAAATATATTAGGCAAATACTAACAGATGTGAAGGGAGTAACAGACAATAGTACAATAATAGTAGAACTCTTCAATACCCCACTTTCAACAATTAATAGATCATCCAGACAATCAACAAGGAAACATTGGACTTAAACCATGCTTTAGACCAATAAACCCATCAGATATATACAGAACATTCCTTCCAATAGCAGCAAAATACACATTCTTCTCAAGTGTACATGGAACATTCTCCAGGAGAGATCATATGTTAGGTAACAAAACAAGACTCACTCAGCAAATTTAAGAAGATTTGCCAAATATCCTTTCTGACAACAATGATACAAAACTAGAAATTAATAACAGGAAGAAGTGGTGCGAAGAAAGAAGTTTATAGGAATAAACACTTACATTAGAAAAAAAGAAAGACCTCAAATAAACAACCTAACTTAAAAAAAAAAAAAACTAACTTGAAAAAAAATTAGAATATGCTAAGCCCAAAATTAGCAGAAGGAAGAAGATAGCAAAGGTCAGAGCAGAAATAAATGAAATAGAGAATTAAAAACACTAGAAAACAGTATGGTACTGGCACAAAAACAGAAATATAGATAAATGGAACAGGATAGAAAGCCCAGAGATAAACCCACGCACATATGGTCACCTTATCTTTGATAAAGAAGGCAAGAATATACAACAGAGAAAAGACAGCCTTTTCAGTAAGTGGTGCTGGGAAAACTGGACAGCTGCATGTAAAAGAGTGAAATTAGAACACTCCCTAACACCATACACAAAAATAAACACAAAATGGATTAAAGACTTGAACCTAAGACCAGAAGCCATAAACATGTAGAAAAAAACATAGGGTAAAAAAACTCCTTGACTCAGTCTTGGCAATTATTTTTTGGATATGACACCAAAAGCACAAGCAACAAAAGTGAAAATCAACAAGTGAGACTATATCAAATTAAAAAGCTTCTGCACAGCAAAGTAAACAATCAATAAAAGGCAACTTTTTCATTACAGAAGAGGAGAAATATTTTCAAACCGCATATTGGATAAGGGGTTAATACCCAAAATATATAATTTATACAACTCAGTAACAAAAATACAAACAAAACACAAAATGGACAGAGGACTTGAATCCATCTTTCTCCAAAGATGACATACACATGGCCAAGAAGTACATGAAAAGATTCTCAACATCACTAATCATCAAGGAAATGCAAATCAAAACCACAATGAGATATCACCTCACACCTATTAGTATGGCTATCATCAAAAAGATAAGAGACAAGTGTTGGCAAGGATGTGGAGAAAAGTGAACCCTCATGCACCGTTGGTGAGAATATAAATTAGTACAACCACTATGGGAAACAATATGGAGGTTCCTCAAAAAATTAAAAATAGAACTACCAAATGATCCAGTAATCTCACTTGTAGGTACATTTCCAATGGAAATGAAATCACTATTGTGAAGAGATATCTGTATTCCCACGTTCATTGCAGGATTATTCACAACAGCAAACACATGGAAACAACCTGTGTCCATCAACCGATGAATGCTAAAGAAATGAGGTCCATATATACAAGAGTATTATTCAGCTATAAAAACAAGAGGAAATCCTGTCATTTGCAACAACGTGGATGGATCCTGCAGCATTATGCTAAGTGAAATATGTTAAGCAGAGAGAAAAATACTGTATGATCCCACTTATATGTGTATTCTAAAATCTTTGAACTCATAGAAACAAAGCAGAATGGTGGTTGCCAGGGGCTGAGGAGTGAGGGAACTAGGGAGATAGTAGTCAAAAGGCACAAACTTTTAATTATAAGATGAATCAGTTCTGGCCATTTAAGGCACAGCATGGTGACTACAGTTAACAATACTGTATTATATACTTGAAAGTTGTTATGAGAGTAGAGCTTTAATGTTCTTTTCATAACACCAACAACATGATAATTTTGTGAGGTGAACGATGTGTTAACTAACCTTATTGTGGTAAACATTTTGCAGTATATACATGTATCCAGTCAGCACTGTACACCTTAAACTTACACAATATTATGTGTCAATATATCACAATAAAACTGGAAAAAGAAAAAACATAACCCAGCATTCTTCTGATTTCTCTATCATCCTCCCTTTAACTATGCTACACACTCATCACTGGCAGCACAAAAGTTTGAAAAAATCAGAGCAAGAGTCTCAGAAGTTCCAAAAGCCCAATCCGACCTAAAATAACCGAAATCACAATGAGCTCCAATGCCACCTCCTCTAGGTTCCTTTTAATTGAACTAGTGGATACTTTGTTTATTGTCACTGTTTGTAAGAATATCACTTAGAGAAAAAACAGATTGGTACCCTACTTTAAATTTTTTTCCATATCCTGTGCATCTTCTTTTATCATACAAGATCCATCGTCTCAATCCTTTTTCCCAAAGTTGAGGTTATAAGATTTTTGTCCTGTTAGGAGCATCCTCTGTGCATAAATGATACAGTTCATTCAAAGGGCATTATTAAGCAGTGGAATCCTCATGACAAACCCAATGACGTGCTCTATTTATGCAGCTGAATCTCTGAGAATTCTCCTTCTGTTTCAACCTTGTCCTTCATCTTCACAATTATAAGATGCCTTCACAGCTATCTTCTTCTTGTAATTGACATCTCATATAAATTATTCACTGTATTGGTTTTCTACTGCTGCCGTAACAAATTACCACACATTCAGCAGCTTACACAGAACAAATTTAGTGTCTTGCATTTCTGTAGGTAAGATCTTAGAATGTCTGCAGCGCTGTTCTTTTCTGAATGCTCTGAGGAAGAATCTGTTTCCTTGCCTTTTCCAGCTTCTAGAGATCACCTACATCCCTTAGGTTGACTTCTCCTTCCCTCATCTGCAAAGCCAGCATCATCACATGTCTTGGACCCTCCTTCCATTGTCACATCTAGCTCTAATGCCCGCCAGGAAAGATTTTTGCTTTAAAGGACTCATGTGATTAGATTCGGCCAACTGGATAATCCAGGATAATTTCCCATCTCAAAACCCATAACCCTACTCATATCTGCAAAGACCCTTTGACTCTTTGCCATGTAAAATAACAATACATAGGTTCCAGGGATTGTGCTTGAACATTTTTAGGGGTTTAATAAAACCCAGATGCCAGATTCCACACATATATTAAAAAACTTTGATAAAATTCAACTTATATATTTATAAACAATCTCATATATTTCTATAGACCAGTATGACAAATTTCCTTCTAATATGCACTAAATATAACTTAATATTTGATTTCAAATAAAACAGTAATATTTATAAGAAAAGCAGAAGTTGTTCAACTGGTGTTTTTAAAAAGATTTATTTGGAAACAAGTACATTTATACCCTCATTTTAGAAATCATTAGAATGAATGAAGATGTAAATTATAATAAAATGATCAAAGGGAAGGCTGGCTGCAATCTGGCTGTCTGCTTTGGAAGCTCAGGGATGCCCTTCTTTCCATTTTCAGGGATAATCAGTCCCTGAGGGACTGTCCTATGGTAACTAAACAGTGGAGACTGAAGGAAAAAAACAGATTGCAATTTTATTAATTAAAGTGAGAAATAAAGTTGTCATAAGACCTGAAAGTCAGAACTTATGTCAGATCAAGCAGCAGATCTTCATACTCCAGTTATGCTACATGGAAGTCATGTTATTATCTGTAGTCACTTTGTTGTAGTAATAAATAATTTTCCCAGTGTCATAATACTCATAGACTATGTAAGCAGCCATTTTTAGTTTTATTGTAGGATACACGCCCGGGATTCCCAACACCAACACAGGTGAGTTTAAAGTGGAAAAAAAGAGGCTTGAAAATAATTCAAATCATTGGCTCCGGAGTGGCAAATATCCATTCAGTTCAAATTCCATTGAATATGAAATATTCAAGTGGTTTCACAAAATATGGGCAAGGAGGAGTGAGAAAAGTAGTCCTTGGTTGAGCACAGCATATTAGAGCCAATATGGACAAGGCAAAACCTGGAAATAAGATGTGTAAATTAACCAAATATGAGTCTCTTTAATAATGCTTGTAATGTAGAGTCATTACTACTTTTCTTTTTAATCACCTGCCATGTTGTCAGTCATACTAAGACCTGTCATAACATAGCCCACATAAACATCCCTTGAGGTTTGCAGTGGCACATTTCAATGCACAGTATCTGAAAGTCAAATGGATGGTTGAGATACAGTTTTAATTTTTCATCTTCTCAATGGCTTCTTGTCCCCTGAGGGATTTTAGCCCCTGTCTTTGAAGGCCTTTTTCTGCTCTTCTTCACTTTGGATAGTGATAGTTAAAGTAGTGTTACTTTCCTGGACTCTGAGCCTATCTTGGGAAAGGATCTTTCATTCAACCCTTACAAATTCAGAAATAGAATTTCCAAGCAATATATAAGAGGCTTCTTCCTTTGTTAAGACTCTCAACCTTATTAGGAATTACATTTTAAAATGTCTGTCTAAATTTAAGCAGTTGATACTAACTATGTATAATGCTACTATTAGCAAAGCTTTTAATACAGGTCTAAGCAGGCCTCTAGTTTTTCCAAAGTATTATCCTCATGTGAGATAATAAAAAATGCAATTATTAAAAAAGTGGACATTTTTCTTAATTAGTTTGTGCACTCTTTTGGAATAAAATCTGGAATGTGAGAGGCACTGGGGAAATTTAATATTTATACCTAAGAGAAACTAGAGTAGTGTAGGACACAGAATTATTTTTATAAAATTGTTTTTCCTCTTAGTTTGGGGAATACAAGTACACACGTGGGAAGCTCAGTTGAAGAGGTAAATGTTTCTGATGATAGTGTGCTTTTCTATTTAGCATGACTGCTTGGGGGAGTAAGTTATTTTGAAGTATATAAAAGCATCATTAGATCTAATAGTGGATTATTTCTAAAAATAAATGCCATTTTTTTGTGGTTCATATGCTCATCCTAAGCAATAAAATTGAATTTGAGAACTTCTACAGTGTTCTGTAGTGCTCTTTTTTTTATTTTTTGTTTTTCTTTATTGTCTTTGGCTCCATGGCAAAACGTCATTCTTCTGGAATCTTCTGTTTCTTCAGCATTATCTAAGGTCAGTTTTAGAAACTAGGTAGAAAGTTTGAAGAAGCATGAATCAAACAGTAAAAGTTATGGTGTCAGAGGAAATGAGATGATTTTGTACTTCCTGAAATCTAAAAGAGGTTTATAGCTTTTTCTATTGTAGCAGTTTGAATTTGAGCACTTAATTACAGTACGATGTTCTTAGAAGAGGTACATTAACCAAGAGAGAAAAATCAAAAGAGTTTGCGTGGTGTTTAAAACTTTAGAAGGATAATTAAAATGAATGAGTCACCATAAATCATTCTAACTCCCAAGTTGCTCAGACCCTTCTCCTGACATATTAACAGAGTGGCAGGAAAAATAGCCTGTTTCTGAAGAGATTTTTCCTCTTCCCTTCAGTTTTTCTATTTACATTCTCACATTTAGCTTGTCAAGTCAAATGGATTAGAATTAAATTGTAAATGAGACTTTTATTTTCCTCCTAAAGAAGAATGACCATGGTTTAAAACATGTTCACTTCTTTAGCACATTATGTAATAAAATTGGTTTAAAAGGTACATTGAGGCATATTACCTAAACAATCTTTTTAGGCTAAAGAAAAAAAACTGTTATCTTCTTCCTCTAGTAAAATTCTCTTAATTTTTCAATACATTTCTTTCAGCTTATGTTCTTCAATTTGTACAATGAAGAATGGAGCTGCACATGCTCAGAAAACATCTATAATTAATAATTTATCAAATTCATTGGATGAAATAGATCTAATGATGAAATAGGAAACAAAACCTTGTTCTATTATCCAATCCAAACTCTTCAATAACATAACCATTTTAAATTTGGAATTTGTGTTGACACTTTTCATAAAAGGAAAGTATTTAGTTTATTTTTAAATGAACCCAGAAAACTTAGACCAATATTCCAAAGAACTAAACCTTTCTTTCCTACAGTTAAATAACAGAAATTTTTGTATTTCCAACTTCCCTTAAGTAGTTTGGAATATTGAAGTAACTATAAAATATTTAGAATATTTCATGCTTCTTCTTTTTAATTCAATAGAAGGGCTGTCTACTTAAAGATAGAAAAATGATAGTCCTGGTTGTCACTCCACAACTACTGGAGTAAATTATAAAAGATGAAGAGAATGGGGTCAAGATGGCAGAGTAGGAGGATGTGGAGTTCACCTCTTCCCACAGGGGCAACAAGAACACATCTACAATGAAACAGTTCTCACACAGCACCTGCTGAACACTAGCAGAAGACCTTGGACACATAAAAGGACAAGAAAAGATCCCCACATAACCAGGTAGGATGAAGAGAGAAAAGGAAATAAAAGAGGACGTGAGCAGGATGGTACCTGAGCCCCTGTGGGGAGCTGAAGGAGAAGAGAGGTCCCCACACCCAGGAATGCCCCCTCACCAGCAGGGAGATCAGTTGGGACAGAAAGGGAGCTTCAGGAGCTATTGGAGGAGAGCGCAGTAACCCGTCTGCGCCAGACAGGACAGAGTGAGACCTCACAGATGGTCCATGCCATAGCCCTGTGCGCCTAAGCCTGAGACAGGTGCCCACTGGTGCAGATGGGGGCTGGGTGTTGGAACATGGGATTTGGAGAGCAGACCTGGGAAGAGGACTGCTGTTGGCTTCGTGAAGAGAGTCTAAGGGGACAGGAGTGAGGAGCACTGCAACCAGGAATACTCCTGGAGGAATCCCACCATAGAAGCGAAGTGCCATTGTTGAGTGACACACAAAGGGCAGGGCCACCATTACAGCCTCTGTCCCCAAACGCCAGACCCTGCCTCCGCAGGCAATAGGAGGGGCTCCCACTGAAGCATGCTAGCAAGCCCCAGGCAATCGCCGCCTCCTCCCCCTCCCACCTGAGCGAGCACATATGCCCCAGTCAGTCACCGCCTCTGCCCCCCTCTTGCCTGGGTGGGGAGTGGTGCCTGCGGGTGGCCCACATGCAGAGGTGGGGCTGAAACCAAAGCTGAGCCCCAGGAGCAGTGCAACTAAGGAAGAATAGCTGAAATCTCTCCTTGGCACTGCACAAACCATGGATTAAACCCCCGCGACTGGCTTGGTAAACTGAGCACCTGTGGAACATCTGAATATGTGAGTGCTCCTGCAACTGAGATGGGTCTAGCTTTAGCAGCTGTAGACTTTGTGAGAACATACACATGGGGGTTGGGCCACGTCAGAGCTGCCTCCATAGCACCCACAGGGGGTCCAGATCCATGATCACTGCAATCCTGGCACCTGACTTCAGTGGCTCTATGCTGGTGGCCTAGTGAAAACAATGCCTGAGAGACACCAGGGCCAACTGCTGCCATACTGATGGTTAAGGTGGGGTTGAGAGCAGTGCCAACAACAGAGTAACTTGTGAGCTCACACAGTGCGTGAAAGGTGACACAACAGAGCATGCTGACAGGTGAACAGCTCCAGAGGAGGAATACTCAGTGGCTTCTCTCCCAGTGGGAGTGCTCCAATTCTGCATATCTCATACCACAGATCAGAAATACAGCTAAGAAACAGATTTTGGGGCCTCTACCCCAAGAGCAAAAAAGCAGACCCTGCCCCTGACAGGGCAGTGAAAACCACAGAGCAAAAGGCAGGTCCCGCTCAATATCCAGGGCAGGTTCTAGTCACCACAACACCAGTCAATCCCCCTAATAAGGGTGTATCTGCCAGCATATACAGAGGAAAGAGGTGGCAGACAACCATACCAAATACAGCCTTCGCACCAAAAAAAGAAAATAAAAAATCACACCCACGCAGGCTACACAGGGATGTTCCTACATACAAATATCCCTCCAAGACAGTCTGAGGGTCTGGCATCAGGAGGAAGAACCCCCAGAGCAGTTAGCATTGAAGGCCAGTGAGGCTTGAGTGCAAGAGCTCCACAGGGCTGGGGGAAACAGACTCCACTCACTGAGCATGAACACAAGGTCTCACGTGCACTGGGACCCAGCACAAAGCAGTACTTCCATAGGAACCTGGGCTAGACCTACCAAGGGGTCTTGGAGTATCTCCTGGGGAGGTGGGGCTTGGCTATAGCTCACCGTGTGGGCATGGACACAGGTAGCGAAGGCCTCAGGGAATATTAATTGGCATAAGCGCTCCCAGAGGTCCCCATTTTGGCACCAAGACCCAGCCACACCCAAGTGCCTGCAAGCTCCAGTGCTGGAATACCTCAGGCCAAACAACCAGCAAGACAGGAATGGAGCCCCAACCATCAGCAGATAGGCTGCCTAAAGTCATACTAAGCTCACAGTCACTCCAAAACATATCCCACAACATGGCCCTGCCCACCAGAGGATCAAGACCCAGCTCCACCAATTAGAGGGCAGGCCCCAGTCCCTTCCACCAGGAAGCCTGCACAAGTCCCTGTAACAACCTCGCCCACCAGAAGCAAGAGGAACTACAGTTCTGCAGCCTGAGGAAATGAGACCACAAACAGTAAGTTAGACAAAATGAGATGACAGAGAAATATGTTGCAACTGAAGGAACAAGATAAAAACCCACAAGAACAACTAAATGAAGAGAAGATAGGCAAATCTACCTGAAAAAGAATTCAGAGTAATGATAATAAAGATGATCCAAAATCTCAGAAAAAGAAAGGAGGCACAGATCGAGAAGATACAAGAAATGTTTAACAAGGAGTTAGAAGATTTAAAGAACAAACAGAGATGAACAACACAATAACTGAAATGAAGAATACACTAGAAGGAATCAATAGCAGAATAACTGAGGTAGAAGAATGAATAAGTGAGCTGGAAGACAGAGTAGTGGAAATCACTACCACAGAATAGAATAAAGCAAAACGAATGAAAAGAAATGAAGACAGTCGCAGAGACCTCTGGGACAACATTAACTACAGCAATATTCACATTATAGGGGTCCCAGAAGAAGAAGAGAAAAAGAAAGGGACTGAAAAAATATTTGAAGAGATTATAGTTGAAAAATTCTGTAATATGGGGAAGGGAATAGTCACCCAAGTCCATGAAGCACAGAGAGTCCCATACAGGATAAATACAAGGAGGAAAACACTGAGACACATGTTAATCAAACTAACAAAAATTAAATACAAAGAAAAATTATTAAAAGCAACAAATACCATACAAGGGAATCCCCATAAGGATATCAGCTGATTTTTCAGCAGAAACTCTGCAGGTCAGAAGGGAGTGGCACAATATATTTAAAGTGATGAATGGGAAAAAACTGCAAACAAGAATACTCTACCCAGCATGGCTCTCGTTCAGATTCGACAGAGAAATGTAAAGCTTTACAGACAAGCAAAAGCTAAGAGAATTTAGCACCATCAAACAAGCTTTACAATGAATACTAAAGGAACTTCTCTAGGCAAAGGAAAAAAAAAGAGGCTACAACTAGAAACAAGAAAATCACAAATGGGAAAGCTCACTGGTAAAGGCAAATATACAGTAAAAGTAGGAAATCATCCATACACAAATATGATATCAAAACAAGCAACCATGAGAAGAGGAGAGTACAAATGCAAGAAAGAGGAACTGTATTTGAAATTGAGATCAGCAATGTAAAACAACTATATATATACACACACACACACACACACACACACACATATATATGAGGTTTTGATAGAGCAATATGTACATACTACTCTATCAAAATCTCAAAACCTCATGGGAAATGCAAACCAAAAACCTACAAGGTACACACACACAAAAAAGAAAAAGCAACCCAAACACAGCACTAAAGATGGTCATCAAACCACATGAGAACAAAAGAGGAAGGGAAGAAAAAGACCTACAAAAATAAACCCAAAACAATTAAGAAAATGGCAATTGTAACATACATATTGATAACTACCTTAAATGTAAATGGATTAAACACTCCAACCAAAAGACATAGAGTGGCTGAATGGATACAAAAACAAGACATGTATATATGCTGTCTACAAGAGACCCACTTCAGACCTAGGGACACATACAGACTGAAAGTGAGGGGATGGAAAAAGATATTCCATGCAAATAGAAATCAAAAGAAAGCTGCAATAACAATATTCATATCAGAAAAAATAGACTTTAAAATAAAACAATATTAACAAAAAACAAAGGACCCTACCTAATGAGTAAAGGATCAATCCATGAAGAGTATATAACATTTATAAATATATTTGCACCCAACATAGGAGTACCTTAATATTGAGTTATCCAAAAAGTTCGTTCAGGGTTTTCCGTAAAATGTTACGGAAAACCCCAAATGAACTTTTTGGCCAATCCAATACCTAAGGCAAATTCTAACAGCCATAAAAGGGGAAATCAACAGTAACACAATATTAGTGGGGGATCATTACACCAATGGACAGATCATCCACACAGAAAATTAATAAGGAAACACAACCCTTAAATGACACATTAGACCACATAAACTTAATTGATATTCATAGGTATTCCATCTGAAAGCAGCAGCATACAGTTTCTTCTCAAGTGCACACAGAACATTCTCCAGGATACATCACATCTTGGCTCACAAATCAAGCCTTGGTAAATTTAAGAAAACTGAAATCATATCAAACATCTTTTCTAATCTCATAGTGTTGTGGTCAGAAATCAATTAGAGGAAAAAGAACTGGAAAAAACATAAATATATAAAGATTAGACAATATGTTACTGAACAACCAATGGGTCACTGAAGAAATCAAAGAGGAAATCAAAAAATACCTGGAGACAAATGATAATAAAACATGACAATCCAAAACCTATGGGATGCAGCAAAAGCAGTTCTAAGAGGGAAGTTTATAGCAATACAATCTTACCTAGGAGACAAGAAAAATCTCAAATAAACAATCTAACCTTACACCTAAAGGAACTAGGGAAAGAAGAACAAACAAAACCCAAAGTTAGTAGAAGGAAAGAAATCATAAATATCAGAGCAGGAATAAATGAAATAGAGATGAAGAAAACAATAGCAAACATCAATGAAGCTAAAAGCTGGTTCTTTGAGAAGATAAACAAAATTGATAAACCATTAGCCAGACTCATCAAGAAAAAGAGGGAGAGGACTCAAATCAATAAAATTAGAAATGAAAAAGCAGAAGTTACAATGGAAACCGCAGAGAAACAAAGCATCCTAAGAGACTACTACAAGCAACTCTATGCCAATAAAATGGACAACCTGGAAGAAATGGACAAATTCTTAGAAAGGTATAACCTTCTAAGACTGAACCAGAAAGAAAGAGAAAATATGAACAGACAAATCACAAGTACTGAAATTAAAACTGTGATTAAAAACCTCCTAACAAACGAAAGTCCAGGACCAGATGGCATCACAGGTACATTCTATCAAACATTTAGAGAAGAGTTGACACCTATCCTTCTGAAAGTCTTCCAAAAAAACTGCAGAGGAAGGAACTCTCCCAAGCTCATTCTACAAGGCCACCATCAGCCTGATATAAAAATCAGACAAAGATATCACAAAAAAAGAAAATTACAGGCAAATATCAATGATGGATATAGAAAAAAAAAACCCTCAAAAAAATAATAGCAAACCAAAACCAACCACACATTGAGAGGATAATACACCATGACCAAGTGGGTTTTATCCTGGGGATGCAAGGTTTCTTCAATATATGCAAATCAATCAATGTGATAACACATTGTGATAACCACATTAACAAAATGAAGGATAAAAACCATATGATCTCAATGGATGCAGAAAAATCTTTGGAGAAAATTCAACATACATTTATGATAACTCTCCATAAAGTGGGCATAGAGGGAACATACCTCAACACAGTAAAGGCCATATATGACAAATCCATAGCTAACATCATTCTCAATGGTGAAAACCTGAAAGCATTTCCTCTAAGATTAGGAACAAAACAAGGATGTCCACTCTTGCCACTTTTATTCAACATAGTTTTGGAAATCCTAGCAATGACAATCAGAGAAGAAAAAGGAATCCAAATTGGAAAAGAAGAAGTAAAACTGTCACTGCAGACAACACGATACTATACATAGAAAATCCTAAAGATGCTACCAGAAAACTACTAGAGCTCATCATTGAATTTGGTAAAGTTGCAGGATACAAAATTAATACACAGACATCTCTTGCATTTCTATACACTAACAATGAAAGATCAGAAAGAGGAATTAAGGAAACAATCCCATTTACCATCACATCAAAAATTATAAAATTCCTAGCAATAAACTTACCTAAGGAGGCAAGAGAACTGCTCAGAAAACTATAAGATACTGATGAAAGAAATCATAGATGACACAAACATACGGAGAGCTATAACATGTTCTTGGATTGGATGAAGCAATATTGTCAAAATGATTATACTAACCAAAGCAATCTACAGATTCAATGAAATCCCTATCAAATTGCCAATGGCATTTTTCACAGAATTAGAAGAAAAAAAATTACAATTTGTGTGGAAACACAGAAGACCATGAATAGCCAAAGCAATCTTGGGAAAGAAGAAAGGAGCTGGAGGAATTAGGCTTCCTGACTTCAGACTATCCTACAAAGCTACAGTCATCAAAACAATATGGTACTGGCACATAAACAGAAATATAGATCAGTGGAACAGCATAGAAAGTCCAGAGATAAACCTAAGCATCTATGGTCACCTAGTCTATGAAAAAGGATGCAAGAATATACAATGGAGTAAAGACACTCTCTTCAATAAGTAGTGCTGGGAAAACTAGACAGCTACATGTAAAAGAATGAAATTAGAACACTCCCTAACACCATAAACAAAAATAAACTCAAAATGGATTAAAGACCTAAATGTAAGGCCAGATACTATAAAACTCTTAGAGGAAAACATAGGCAGAACATTCTGTGACTAAATTGCAGATCTTTTTGGATCCACATCCTAGAGTAATGAAAATAAAAACAAAAGTAAACAAATGGGACCCAATTAAGCTTAAAAGCTTTTGCACAGCAAAGGAAACCATAAACCAAATGACAACCCACAGATGGGAGAAAATATTTTCAAATGAAGCAACCAACAATGGATTAATCTCCAAAATATAGAAAGAGCTCATGTGCTCTATGTCAAAACAAACAAACAACCCAATCAAAAAATGGGTGGAAGGTCTAAATAGACATTTCTCCAAAGACATAGAGATGGCCAAAAAGCACATGAAAAGATGCTCAACATCACTAATTACCAGAGAAATGCAAATCAAAAGTACAATGCGGTATCACCTCACACCAGTCAGAATGGCTGTCATCAAAAAGTCTACAAACAATAAATGCTGGAGAGGGTGTAGAGAAAATGGAGCCCTTCTATACTGTTGGTGAGAATGTAAATTGGTAGAGTCACTATGAAGAACAGTAAAAAAAACTAAACTTAAAAAACTAAAAATAGAGCTACCATATGATCCAGCAATCCCACTCCCAGGCACATATCCCGTGAAAACCATAATTCAAAAAGATACATGCACCCCAATGTTCACTGCAGCACTATTTACAATAGCCAGGACATGGAAACAACCTAAATGTCCATTGAAAGAGGAATGGATAAAGATGTGGTACATATATATGATGGAATACTACTCAGCCATAAAAAAGAATGAAATAATGCCATTTGCAGCAACATGGATGGACCTAGAGATTATCATATTAAGTGAGGTAAATCAGATGGAGAAAGAAATATATGATATCATTTATATGTGGAATATAAACAGATAATACAAATGAACTTATTCACAAAATAAACAGACTCACAGACTTCGAAAACAAACTTATTATCAAAAGGGAAAGGTGGGGGGGGGATAAATTAGGAGTTTGGGATTAATATTTACACACTACTATATATATAAAATAGATAACCAACAAGGACCTACTGAATAGCACAGGGAACTCTACTCAATATTCTGTAATACCATATATGGGAAAACAATCTGAAAAAGAGTGGATATATGTATATGTATAACTGAATCACTTTGCTGTACACCTGAAACTAATACATTTGTAAATCAACTATATCCCAATATAAAAGTTAAATTTAAAAAAGTAACAAAAAAAAAACTAAAAGAAAATAAAAAATAAAATAAATGCTCAAGTCTCTTACTTCTTATCAAGGATGAAAATACCCATTGGGAAACTGGAAATAGCATTTGTGTCCCTTATATTTTCTCCTCTGTAACTGAGGCAAACTGTACACTGGTAGTCAACAATTTCTCACAGATCCTCTAGTTTATAAACAGCAATGTCACCAGTGAGGTGATGTCAAAGGTGGGTGGCACCTTTTCTAGATCTGAGCTATAAAGAAGCTATTGACAATAGAAAAGTAATGTGTATATATATATATATATATATATATGTATGTGTGTGTGTGTGTGTATATATATATATATATATATATTTGATTGGCAAAGCAGTTATCTTCAAAATTCTCATGCTTATTTTTTCTACTGCAAAGCATGCCTCCTTGACAAAGATAAAGGTTGACACCTATCAAAGTAATAATTTTTTATATAAAAATATCCTAGCCCCTGGTAAATACCTTTTCCCTCTCAAATAGTATCTAATAAACTAATCTAGTTTGGACAGAATGCCAGAGTTTCATGTAAGAGGATTTACTCAGACCTCATCTCTTTAATCACAAAAAAAATTTTTAGCTTGGTAGCTATTTAACACAAACTCAGTGTTTACTAAGTGGCAGACATTTTCTAAGAACCTTATTTGTATTAGCTCATTCTATCCCACTAACAACGTTGTTAAGTTGGACTATTATTTTTTTCTTCTTTATGAATGAGAGGAGTCTGAGACACAATTAGCTGAAGCTCACATACCACACAGTACTATCTATCTTGGACGGAGCTTAAACTCTGAATATTTGTTGAATAAATTAATGAAATAACCTGACACCAATTACATAGATTTAGCCACCATTTACAGTGCTCAACGATATTAATGAGCATGCTATAATGCTTATTCACTGCTTGTGCTTGGAGAACAATACACATTTTTTCTTAATAGTAAAAGAAAAGAAAAAGGCTGCATCCATCTTTTTAGGACATCTCAACTTTTGAAGAAGGCATATAGAAATATAGAGATAATCTCTCTATATATTTCCTCGATGTAGGTACATATAAATATACCTGGATAGACAGACAGATAGATAATTTCCATACACACACACACACACACACACACACACACACACACACACACACACTGAGCAAAAGAGAGACAGACCGGAGACCAAACAGTTTATCTGTATCACTGCCTTAGGAGTGAGTAACTAGCAATACTGTGCACTTTTTCTCTGTATCTAAATCATCTTGTGTTATTGGATAAGAGACTGATTTGGCTAGAGTAAGACAAACCCAGTTGGCTCCCTGATGCTTCTCGTGTGCACATATTGTCTTGCCCCTGATAAATATTACTTCATTCTGTTTTTTTTTTTTGTAATAGCCCTTTAACCACAGAATTAATAGTGTACTCAGAATTGGACAAATAGAAACTAAGCATCCATTATTCCAAACTGTTATTTCTCTCACATTGTCTTGAAGGCATTTCACCATTTTGGGACCCAGAACTGGCATATTTGTCAAGTAACACATGATCAAGCAGAATTATAATTCTCTCTCTGGTATCTGGTGTGGTTACAGTTTCCTTATGAAATACGCATGCCTTTGGAGAGAGCCTAAACAGTAAATATAAATGACTTTTGTGTGATTTACTCTTTCTTTTTATGATTCTTTTAACATGCTGTATTAATATAGATTATTATGAATATGACTGTGGGTTGGGTCCACAGAAATGAGGCTTGACTTTACTTCAGAATAAAGAGAAAAATATTATAGAAAATATAATCAGTGTTTAGAGTATGTGTTTGTGTATATGATTCCCTGAAAATCCACAGAAATATAGGATATACAAGAGATTCTGTGTAAGGAATAAAGATGTGTCTGGAAGCCCTTCAGGCAACTGAGCTAGACACAAAAAGAAATTAATGTACTTAAAATTCCATTTATATAATCTATTATTAATTATAACTTACAATAATATAAATAAAATGATCAATTGAAGTATGCAATCTGTAATTAATGTGTGCAATCTGTTATTAATTTTCCTTAAATATTTAATGTTTTTTCTATAATTATTCTGCTTCTAGTTTCTAGTTATAGACATAAACATAAAAGACAGTGGTCCTCAAGGAGATCTTAGTCCAGTGGAAACATGGGACTGTAGAAGCAGATGAAAAAGAAAATATTAACAGAGGTTAGAATCCGATCCAGTCAATACAAGTCAGTAACTACTAGGGAATTATAGAAGTTCCTAGAATTCTGAGACTCTAGTATAAGCATGATTATAACCCAGATTATCCCGTCTATCAAAAAGTCACCAAGGAATTAACCATATTCAGACAAAGCTAATTACATGAAATATGAACCCTTTAGCCACATCATTAGAAGTTTAGAATATCATGGTCTCTTAGTTTAACTTTGGGTCGCTTCTTGTGAGATAGGTTTTTGCATCTTTGTTTCCCCTATGTTCTACTTCTGTTCATTTCAGTAAAATTCTGAAAGAAACAAATAAACACAGTGCTTATGTTGGTTCATACTAACTTTATTAATAAATATTTGCATGCTACTCCAGTGATCACATGCTAATTTTGCTAAACACTGAATACCAAATTATTCAAGTAAGTTAATAACCAGTCATCCAGCATGATCCTAATTAGTTTGTGAACTTACCTACAACTGAGATATCACACTTGGGATGGAAGCACCTGCTGAACCCTGTGATGAGCAGGGATCTGTGTTTTGGCACATCTCCAATATTTAATTAAACTGTCATCTTTTTATTACACCTCTGTAAAGCATCTAAATCTTGTACAAGTTAATGCTAAAAGTATTTTGAAGCCAAACCTATGATTAAAGTTAGTCAAATATGGATATCATATAATTTTTTTTTTTTTTTTTGTAATTTACAATGTTTTCCAGCCTGTGAGGGTGTTTTGTTCTTTTTATGGTTAAAGTTTGGCCAAGATCCACTGATAGTAATTTTAAGTAGATTAAGCATAGCGTAACTCAGAAGGATGTGATTCTACTTCATGTATGCATTACATTTGTAATTATTCCTCTTAGTTGGGCCCCAAACTAGAAGTATTATGTACTTTGAACAATGTTTTGTCTAAAAGAACCATAAATAAAGTGCAAAGGTATTCAGTATGATGACACAGCACACCATGATTATGTAATTTGAGGTACTGTACAATGGTTCTATTTCACCAGAATCACTATTTTATGTGTGTGTGTCTAATTACCAGTTGCAATAAATACTCCATTTTAGGAGTTATTCATGAGTATAGAACCCTAAGGTAAGCTTGGATTCAGGGTTCTCTAAATGACAGGGTGCTTAACTCAGATATGACACATTTGACTAAAATAAATTCACTAAGCATATCTATAAGTAATTTTTAACATCTCTTAATTTGCCTACGTGTTCATGAATATATTTTTATAAAGCATATATAATATTTGGAATAAAATATAGTATTTCCTTATCCACTATATTTTCTTAACCAATGGTCCTTTTTATTCACTGAAATTTCTATCAATTGTTTTATGGTAATAGTCCCTTGAAAAAAATTAATTTCCATTTGCTATTCCAGACCTGGTGGTGACAAGGAGAGTAAACTAGTTGAAGCCTTTTCTGGAAGATGAGACAGGCAGTCTCAACATTTCATAGGAGACTTGTGTATAACTCATGAATGTGCAAATTTTCCCACTGCAGAGTATGCTTGTGTTAAATAGAGTACTTGTAGATGACATTTGTGGCAGGTGAATAGCTCTTAATGTCTTCCAAAACATAAAAGATACCCTATTATGATCTGATTTTTTAAAACATATATTGCCTGTTTTTCCTTTCCTTAAAGCTAGAGTAATGAGTGCTGTATAATTTAAAATGCGCTTAAATGTATGGTATCACCTTAGTTGATGTTACACATAAAAAGAAAAAGAAGAGGATGAATAAATCTGTTACCTGTATAAATAGTATGAGAATATAAAATTTCCTAAATCCCATAAATGCCAGTGCCAACATATTGTAAATGTAACACACAAATGCATTTCTTACTTAGAAGGAGCCAGGCTTTTCCAGTTTTAAAATGTGACTCAGTAGAACCGGTACTCTCAGAAGATATACTTTGGTATTCAGCAGTAAATTGCTTGATTACTGATTCAAAAATGACTAGAAAATATGGAACTGTTCCAGCTTCAACTTGCCATTATAAAGAACAGCCTGAGGCATCAGTAGTTTTGATTTTGGGGGAAATTTTTAAACTGTAAATTTACTACCATTTGTCTGAAATTGCTTACCTCTGTAGCATCTTTTGTCTAGGACAAGGGTATGAATGAGATGCTACCACAAATTAGTATACTAATTTGCTCATCAGTGTTTCCAGATACAGAGCGTTTTTTACCAACCAAAATAAATTAATAAATAATACAAATTATTTGGTACTTAATAATAATTATATAAGTATATATAATTCAATTTATTAAATTTCTATATTTTCTAGATAGTAATAACTCTAGATCTTTAATAGTTAATTTGCTAATCATCATTTCCACTGACTTTTCTGAGATATGTAATTGTTCAGCAGATTTTCAAGGAACCGACAGGCTGAAACCAAATGCTATGTGCATAAGAAGGCAAATAATATATATTATCAGTGAATGAATGCAAGAATTAATAACACATGGATACTTAGGGTTTACACTCACTTCAGTAACTAATCTACACCAGATTTATTTTATTACAAGTGATGGAATCTGCTATTCTCTTTCTGATGTACAAATCTTCTTACTTCATTATAGGAAAGCAGGAAAAGTAATATGGTACAAATCAGAGTTATGCTCAAAAAATATGTGGTTATATCATAAGATTTCCTCCCTTCATAAGAACAGATCTTAAAAGAGACACACTGCTGGTAGATTCTAGCTAACTAGAGTACAATTAAAACAATTTTAAATAAAAATTATAATAAATTTTAATTTACATAGTAGGGTTTATAAAATCCCCAGGAACAAATTCATGATATATATGTCCTACTATAACATTGGCATAGCTTTCCCCAGTTTTGCTTCTAATTAAACATTTCTCATGTAGAAAACAATGATTCCTGTTATCTAAATATTATATTTATAATTCAGTAATTAACATTGAGATTATCTGTAATACTTGAAATTTTTTTTATCTTAGATTTTACATTTCCTATGCATTAAGTCAATGAAACATGATTCATTTTAATATAATATTTAGTTTATCTAGATAATATTTAAGGACAAAGAATCTATAATTTAAAAAAAATCATCTTTTTGCACATGATTCAATTAAATGTTAATTGGTTATTGGCTATAACCTGAATTTTGGAATTTCTTTTAAAATGTCAACATTAATTTCATAAAACTATGTCCACATTTGTTCTATCCTTATCTATATACTTGCTTACACATGGTTGAAACTAGTTTATTAAACACTTAAAAAGAACTATTTTCTGTCTCAAAAGATTTTAATGGTTATTAAAAAAAAAAAAAAATAGTACTGTCTTTACACAGAAAGCTATGTTGTAGCAATTAGTCAAATAAAAGACCAGCAAAATTTCCTGACTTATTCTAATCAACAGACTCAACTGAATACTTCGGTGCATCAACCATATACTCGCCTTCGAGACAAAGTCATTTATGCCTGCGTTGGAATACTGGCTATTAGCACCTCACAATTTAATACCTACCAGGGAATTGCCTCGGAAAGTGAAAGGGAGCTGCCTTGCCCAAGTTCACACTCCTCCCTTGGGATAGCACTCATCCAATGATCATCAGAAGTGAAAGTAAAAAGCCCCAGCTCCTGCCTCAATTTGAGACATTTCTGATGGGTCTCCCCAACTCCAGGGATCCCTGTGGAATATACTAATGCCATTGTTGGGACTGTATTGCGATTTTCTTCCCTCCCTACAATCCTGCTTCCTTCACTCCATCCTCACAGATGTTATTCCCGAGGTATCCCCCATATACTCTCTGCATAGAAATCTCTGCCTCAGTATGTTCCCAGACCATCCAAACTAAAATGCCTTCTGTGTTGAATAAGAAAATAAGAGCAGATGTGGAGGCAGAGCTGATCCTCAGACAGTTTTCCTTACTGAAGAAATGAGTGTGAGGAGAAGCGCTGACATTTTTCCTTAGACAGAACAGTTAAGTTAGATCCAACCATAGAGAAAATAGATAGAGTTCCTCCACTTCAACTGGTAACAGCAAGAATGTAAATCAGCATTCTGGAGGCAGGGAAACATGAGTCAAGTGAAGAGACGGAGGAAGTATCAAATTAAAAGCTTAGCGCCAGCCTTCTTAGGGTTCATGGAGCTGAGCATTCTTTCCTCCACACTACGAAATATTGACATAGTGGATTTTCTCATTCAAAATAAAAATCACTTTTACCAGAAGAAGGTGCCTATATTCCATAAAGGCAAGTAGAAATCACACTTGGTTTAACAAAATGCTCCATAGTTCGGAAAAGGCTCACAGTTTTTCTATTAGCATTTGTTACTCTATCATTCATTACCTAGTTGGCAACCTCTCACAGCAAATGACAAGGGGTTAAGAGTAACAGAACGTAAAATTTAGAAAATATTATCTCTTATTTTCTTCTCCGTGAATTTAGCAAAATACTCTTTATGTGAATTTAATAGAAGAACATCTATGTGCAGCAGAAGCATAGTTTGAGAGCCCCTAGCTTAGTGTAGACAAGCTTCCTAATGAGAAAAAGCAGTGAGAAGACTTAGAATAGCTTGCATGTTTGATTTATGGATTATGGAGAGCCTTCAAATTCATGGAGTCCATCCCATTTACTGACAGGGTAGATAACATATCTATACACACATAAACACAAATATTTTCAAATTTCTCAACTGATTATTTTAACTATGTTGACTAATTTTTCAGACCTCTAAATTTATGTATATTTGTACTGTTCAATCATACAAGCAACCCTTTAAATAATATGAAAAAAGATCTTTGTTGCCAAATAATTATCCATAGCAAGAAATGTCCTCGCAGAAAATGCCGATGAGAAACCAAACAAGAAGGGAAAATAGTTCCAAAAAATGATCGTATTATTCTCGCGTTTGGCAGAAAGCTCTAAAACTATTGTTGCCATCAAATACATGTGTAGTCTTTCATTATTTTACGAAGACTTAAATATGTTATACTTAGGATGAGGATAATTCTCCTCTGAATTACATCATTACATGTCAGATGAACACACTGGTAATTTAATTTATAGTTTCAGTGGTAGTAACAGATCGTTTAGGTAGGTATAAACCTGACTTCAAAAACTGTATTCAGTATGTGATACAGTATTCCTTAAATATTTCTTGTAAAACACTGTAAATTCTTTAGAAATAAATGTCTTATCTGGTCCACTTGTAATGACTTACTTTTGCTGTTGAAACCATCAATATATTCAGTGGCTATGCTATTTAATACTTTCCAGTGAGAATATAATAGTATTTGTTTCTATTTTGTTTTTTTTAAATCCATCTTGCTTAGAGGTTATTTTTCTCTGGTTTTTAACCCAATTTATTTTTACTTTCAATGAGAGTGAAGATTGAATAAGTGGATCACAAAAGCAAAAACCTTAGAATTTAATCAGAAATATTTTGTGAATTTTGACCCAAGTGATCTATTAATTACAACATGATCTTGTACCAGTGTAAGTATAATATTACAAGTTTCTCTTAAAGAGAAAAACATTCATTTTTCTTTTAAGCAAATGAAAGTACTCAAAGAATTTAAATGGGGAAAATATGTATATGGGTCGATAGCTACCAAAAAATAACATTCTAAAGGCAACATTTTCAGAGATAATCTGTTTAACCTGCTTAGCAGAGACATAATTTAGCAAAATGAAAACCATAAATATACACAATTACCAGAGCAGAAAATATTTTTCTATAACCACACACTAAACACTAAAGTACTTCGATTTACTGCTGGCTTTCTATCCCTTTTCCATTTGTCCTCATTTTAGAATACATGATGAACACTTACTTGGACCAGCAGTGCTACATTCACCAGTATAACACAGAATGCAGCTTTTAGGTCTCCTTTTATGATGCATTAATGTGTACTATAGACAGATTCACACACACTGGGGAAAAAAATTACTTTTGAAACTATTAAGAATTGTAAACTACATATTTTCTGTTAAACCATATCTTAAATGTATAGGCCTATTATAAGTTAGGAAGTTGGGAGGACCCTGAATTTCTTGAGAAAGTTGGGATTGTCCTGTGAAAGCTCTATAGAAACATTTCTCAAATTGAGAATCATGATGTGTAGGCGACAGTATTGAGGGGCATATGTAGGGTAAACTGGGGACACAAAAAGTAATTGTGGTGGCTGTAGAGAAAGACAAGTCCTATGTAGGGGAGAACTATCCTTTGCCTCCTCTCTGAATTATTTCTCTTCCTGAAAAGACGCATTGAAAATTTAGGATCATTGAAAATTAGGGATCACTGTAATGTTAGAAGACCACACAAGGCATCGTTATATTATTCTTTGGCAGTTACTTAAAAAAATTATATACAACTAATTTGCCACTGCTATTCTGGTTTATGCTAATTAAATGCCTAGACACTTATTCTTGTATGAGATTATACTATCAGCATTAGTTCAACTCCATTCCAGAAGACTGCAATACTGTGTTTATTACTTATGTAAATTTGGTTAATTACACACCAGCTCAATTATCTTATTTATTGCATTTCAATTAGTATGCTTTTAATAATCACTAACCCTTTAATTAACTCATGAGAATAAGAGGTGTCTTGTTAAATGTAAATTAAATAGATTTAAATAGACAATAGATTGCAAATGGTAGATTTACTGCTAAAGCTATGGAAAACTGTTGCTGGAAGAACTAAATGTACTCGATACCATCTGCCTTCATCTCTAGGCAAGAAGAAAATTGTATTTTCCTTAGAATTTTTTTTAGCCCGAAGCAAAACCAAAGTACGGCAAGTTTGTGTTTTGTTCTGCTTTTGCAAAAGTGAATTAAATGTAATTTTGCATTTTGTCTTACTGTCAGTGAAAAATTCTAGCAATACAGTGAAATATAAAATAAAATTTTTGAATGTGGAATTACTCCTGAAATGAATGTTAAAAGGTTTAAAAATAATCTGTGATCACTGATTTATCTGTCCAGGGTAGAAGGGAGCAAACTATTACAGCTCTTCCCTAAGTGCTCCCTTGTGACCCAACAAGGAAATTAATTAGTAGTGACCACTATGTGGCAACAACCATGACTGCAGGGGAGGCTGAATGTCAATGGGCTGACACTGTAACCCAGTTTGGTTAGCATAAATGTTTCTGCTTTAGCCAGTTTATTTCTCAGAGGTGAAATAAAGACTTAGCCGAGATGTAGAGTGCATCTACTTTCATTTAATAGCAAGTTTTATTCCTTGCAAGGGAGTTCAAGAGCATTTCTGGATTCTGTTATTTATGTTTTGGGACTGGCAGTCTGTCACTGTAAACACTGGAAATAGCTGAAACGGGGCTTCATGTATATATATTCTCAACTCTTTGGCTGTGGCAAGGTCTAGCACGGAAGAGTAAAATTTTAAAATGTTAGGCTAAGGTTTAGGGTACTTCTTATTTTAACTGAATAACACAATATAAAGTTATGTTTCCATAAATCTTTGAAATTTTAAAATCAGGTATTTAGCTTTTTCTTTCAAGATTATAATAGTTCAGAATTAGGCATAAAAATAAAAAAATTTAAAGAAATAAAAATATCATCAAAATGTGAAATTACTAGGGAAAAACATTATAAGAACACATAGTAATAACTTTGGCAGTCCTCAAACTATTTGTTTAACTTATCACTGTCAACATGATGCTCTCAGATATTCCTCTATTTCTTCTTTCCCTTTCAACTTCCAAGATATTCTGTTTTTTCTCCAGAAATTAGTGAGCTGGAATGCTATCCATAGTAAAAAACCTGATTGCAGGCAATGTCTTACGGTGGATATCATGTGAGACTACTTAATGCATTACACCTTTCTTTTTATAATGTTTACTTCATATCATATACATATCAAATCAGTATTTCCAGGTTAAAGTTTTATATTGTGTATTTATTCAAAGTTCTCCTTTTAAAAAAAAGTTCTCTATTAAAATTCTTTTGAAGAGCTCAGAGTGTCTATAGGAAATCTCTGAACAATTTCCTATGGTAATTAATCTTGGCAATATCATGGAAAGAATATCCTTATTGCCTTTCTCATGAAACTCTTTTTCTAGAGAAACAACCTGCGGGTCTATTCTTAGCAGAACTCTTCTACCCAGCATAACAAATGCTATAGAGCTCATTCTGAATTGATAGATCTGTGTCTTGGCTCCAACATTCAGCAGCTCTACTATTTGGGTAAATGTCTTAACCACTCCAAACTCCAATTCTTCGTTTTTTCAAGGAGAATAGTAATTATCAACCTATTAAGCTTTATACGAGGATTGATGTTTTATATGAGGATTATTTGTAAGATGTTTAATGCAGTGTCTGATACTTAGTGACTGCTAAATAAGTAATAGTTGTATATATTAAAACATTAGAAGGTTATATTAGCTTCAGGGACAGAAACATTTTGCTTGATACAAATGAGAAAATCTATGCTATTAAGTTGTGTAAACTAAGAATTAGTTCTCAGGTTGAAAGTAAAATGATTATTTATTATTTATTAAAGTTGTTTTTCCTTTGTAGCAAAACAAAACAAAAATCTTAAGTGCTTATAGGAACTCTACTTACAAGTTACGCAATCAAATATCTTTATAAACTGTTCTTATTAACATAGATGACTTCAACAACTACATTAGGCAGTTTAATTCCACATAAAACAACTTAAAAGTTATTTTATTTTGTTGATATCATGACGATATATACACGCCATTTTAGCAAACCATTCCACAGTCATACTATGGCCCACTCTCCTAGTATGGCTTTCCCTCTGGAATTCTAAAATCCATTCTGCACGGGGTACACTCCAGACCTTCACCACTATTCCTACAACACCTGCCAAGCAACTGTCCCTTTTTCCACAGTGAAGTTTATCTCTGGCTTCGCAGAGATCATTCCACATATAAGGCATGGAATCATTCAACCTCTCACCTCCACAACTCTAAATGTTTCTCTATCTCCTCTCACCCTCACTTACTTTTTTCTTTTTCTCCCAGTCTCAAAAGATAAGAAGTACTTCAGCTTGTTCATGTACAGTTTCACCACTTGATGTCTGATTCCAGTTCCTCCTATCTCTTCTGGGACCTTGTCCCATTTCTTAGTCCAAAACAAACAAAGAAACCCATTATCTGTCTAGGCCCTTAGTTTCCCATCTAGCTTCTGCTATGTCTCTTTCTTTCATTTTCAATAAAGATCATGAATGAAAACGTCACCAAGGGTAATATCCACTTTTTTATATCCCTTCCTTCAAATAAACAATCTTATCCTCACCTCTTCTCTGAATCATCTGGTAAAACTCACCAGTATAGTCTTTGTGGCTTATTCCAATGATCAATGCTTAGACACATTTGGTATCTCCACTGCAGTTAACACTGTGATTGCTTCCCTTTTGAAACATCCCTTTCTTATTGCCCATGATAGCATTTCTCTCCCGTTCCTACTTTCTACTCCTAACTCAAGACCATTTGCTAGCTCTACTTTTTTAGATATGCCCTTAAAGTGTGATGTTTCTAAGGGTGCAATTCTTAGTTTACTTTCTGACTTTTCTATATACACATCATCTCACCCCTTTTCTTGATTCAGCTACTACCCATACTAAAATTTTTAAAAGGTATGTCTCAGAGTTTTCCTAAAATCATCATCCGTATGTACCACCAGAGTAACTGCACTTCAGATGTCCAATTGCAGGTATGACTTATAAACTACAAAATTAAATTTTCCACCTTTTCTAAAATACTACCAGGAAACAATAAACCGAAAAGTACAAAAATCAGTACATCATATGTACATTATTTAAAATATGTCCACAGAAATATCCAATACTTTTCACCAGCATTTGGCAAACCATGTTAAAGGTGACAATTTATGTTTAATACAAATTTGAATTCAACTGCCTCAGGCAAAATATAGAAATGGAAGTTTTAGCCTCTACTTCTGATGGGGCCTTCTTTTGTGGGTTTCCCCACACTTGAACTTCTTCAGTACACAATCACTCAGTAGATGGTTGAAATGAAATTTTATTGTTAATAATCTCTGTGCTAAAAATGCATTTTAAGATATCTTAATGTATGAATTACATTGAAGTTCGGTCATCAAATCACTTACAATAAAGAAAAAAACCCAAGTCCTATTTTTTTCCACCATTCAGAATGAACCACTTACTTTAAAGAGGATTGTCTAATGAGAGGTTGATGCATGACTGGAGACAAATTTTTCCTAATAATTCGTTTTTCAATTGGGTTTTTTTACTTGTAATTTTTTGGAACACAATCAGAATAATGGTTCCTGAAAGTATTCTGATTTACATCATGCTATACTAAGCAGATTTTTTAAAGAAAATGTTTATTACAAGTTACTTTTCTAATGCTTTTTTTTTGACCTAAATTGAATCTCTGAATTTTGAATAGCATGACTTGCCAGTATAATGGAAGTGTGGCTTCTGTCATTTATGTAGCCACAAGCCCTCTACAGAAGGAGAAAGTAAGTTGTATCGCCTTGCTCAGCTCAGTGAGGGATGAAGAATTGGAGATGAGTGATCAGTAAAATAGTCAAAGTTTGATACTTTTTTAAATACCCCTTTTATGAAAGAAGGGAACATTATTGTGTACTTGTCATAATTATACAGGAATTGGGCATATTATCTTTGCAGGGTCTGATAAAAAAAAGGAACACAGTTACTAAAGTGTAGATACCTCTAATGTTGACGCATATGCATAAATGCTTGCTTTAGCTAAGCTGCCTCAATTCATAAAGTGACACACACTTTAAACGCTTGCTAAGTATCTGTTTTCCAGCTTTGGAAAGTTTGCTGATCAAATGAGAATGAGGTAGTGGATTTAATAAGAAAGTTAATGAGCTACCTTTCCCTTCCATTCTTCCCTCTACTAGAAATTCAGCTTTTGTTTTTGAGGCAACTGCTCTTGCTTTATTAATTTAGTATTTAATTCTGAAAATAGAAATAAGAGAGAAATCTGGCTGAATACTTGCCATCTTAATGATCGTCACCTGTTGATTTACCTGCTTTGGTGAATGGGGGTGGGGTTCCTTCTCCTAAATGCATCCCTTCTAAAGCTGGGGACTCCATATGTAGATGTGGATAAGCTTTCAAGATGAAAGAAAAAGAAGATGCTGGACACTCACACATATATGATAGAGATGATCAGAGTCGGAAAGAAGACATCTTGTAAAAATGATTTTGTTACAACATATTTTACATACATAATTATTGATATATGCATCCCTAGTAATCATGGTAGTCAAATCCAATGGACAGATCATTTCAGTAAATTCAAAATATCTGGTATTTTCTTAGTTTGCCATTTGATTCTACACATCAAGAGGACCTGATGTGGGCCTCAATTTTCCCAACTACGAAGTAGATAACTACCAACCAAAGAGTTATAGCTAAGGCTTAGAAAATAATTTTGATATGTTTTATCATGGCTGTCCTTTTCTGCCCATAATATTTATCAACATTTAATTAGCTAGTATACACAATTCATTTTTCTGTTAGTCTCCATGGAGACAACAAGGAACAAAGGTCATGGCTCCACAAAGCATTTCCTCAGGTAATTGCTCAATTTTCATAGCTCTCAAGCTGTTACTGTGAACAGTTAGGTTATGTCCCCTTAGGTTACCTATCATAGATATTTGCTAACTCATCCATTTCTAAATGACCTTAGAGAAGCTTTAGAAATTGGAAGCTATCTAAACTTCTGTAGTTTCACCAGTTCATATGTGAGTGGACTAGAACAAGGGAATTTCTTTAGCACATTGTTCATATATAAATTAAAACAATAGTCTTAATGATGAGGCCCATTTACTGTTTATTCCACCAAATAGTCACCTGTATTCTACTAACACAGGGCAGCACAGATCATACATGGATTTCTTTTAGTGGGAGATGTGTGAAGAAGTTTGTTTTAACAAAGAAAGGGTGGTAGAGAGATCCCTCAAAATTATTATCTCATCTCTGAAAGTGCTTATTTTGACACATTCACATGGTTTCTTTAATTTCTCTATATGGACAATACAGGCCATAATTTCTAATATTCCTTCATCAATGTAAATATTCTAGACTTTAAATGGAACATTTGTTTATTAAGAATAAACTGTGAAAGCTTTCTCTTCAGCCTAGCATATCCCTGGCCTTGCTTTACCCTAACATGTAACTAAGATATGAAATATTCAATGTCACTTCTCAGGATCAGAAAGGTCTTTCATTGGTAGTTAATTAATGATTTACTGACAACTTATCATGAAGAAGTAACTTAATTAGAAGATCAATAGAAAAATTATAGACCCACCCTTTTTATTTGAAAATAAACTTGTGCTTGATAAAACTTTATGTGGAGAGCATTACAATATTTTCTTCATGTTGTGAGACTCATAACAAAATGACTAGCTTCTGGTTATGAGCCCAGCTGATGACTTTTTGTGTGTACCATTGTTTACACTTAAAAATTCATCTAGAGTAAGGAAACAGTCATTTTTAATTGAGAAAGGTAAAGCCGTATTTTTAACGTCACATAAATTGATTTCTTAACACTTGACAAGTCAAACTTCTTCTTTGACTATTCTCTATCCAACTTATATTAACATAATAAAATGTACTATAAGTGCAGTGTATGAATAAAATGTATTTTTAACATTTGGATGAAATGCTTTCCAATAATAAATTGTGATGCACTTTGATATAATTAGTGTAGCTAGTTGGACCAGTAAATCAGATATTGTTACAGAGCTAATTATTCATTTTCATTCTTCTTCCTTCAAGTAATTCTTTTAACTAGAGGCCTATCTACAATTATGTGGCATTTTCCTTTCAATGTAGCAATGTAAACCATATCTCTTTAAGTAAATGTTGTAAATTAAAACAAGGAAGTTATAAAATATCTTAAAGTGAAGATCAGAATTACATCTGTCTCAGAAAGGAAAATATTATATTTATATTATTTATTCCTAAAATTTCAATTAAAATTTCAGGATTCATGCACTGTGATAGCACTCTGTTTCTTGTCAATTTAAAAATTCCACTCTAATTTCATTCTAAATCCTCGCCCTCAATTTTAAAATAAAAGAAAAACAGCTTTTTTCTTCACAGTTGATAAATAATTAGACAGAAATTATATTGGTGAATCTGCACAACTCAAAAAAAGCTACCCGTTAGCTTTCCCATGACAAGGAAGTCTGTCAGGAGACTATTCACCTTCAATGTCCGTAACCCTGGCAAGAGAAAATCACCTACTTTCAAATTAAATTTAACCTTTCAGAGCATTAATTATTTATGCAACAATTTCCTTTCATAGTGCTGAAGTACAGTATTACTCACATGCTTTGACTTTCATGACAATGAATAATTACAAAATGGGGGATGAAGGAATAGAATACTCTTGGTTGAATTGGTTTTAGGGAGTTTCTATTATCAGTTCTTTTAACTACATGGTACTAATAAAAACCAAATGCTTTCAGCATTAGAAACTTCTAATCAAATAGTATTTTGCATGAAAATTATAATAATGTAAAATGATAATGATACCTGAAATGTTAATTTGTATTTAATAGATTTTTTTTTTACACACAGGGTAATCAAATTAAAACTTAATAAGTCAAATATAAAGTTCAAATGTAAAAAAAAGTATAATAGCTTTTATGAAGTAAACCATTACTGTCATTTTTTGGCATACTCATAATTTGTTCAATTTACTGAGCCTAGTTTTCTTACTGTTCCAGACTGGAACCACTTCAGTGAAAATGAATGAGACATGATAATTTGGTGTCTAAATTACGAAGTCTGGATCTCAACTAATCTCATTTCTGGGGCCTTATGCCCAGAGATTCTGAATTTTGATTAGCTTGGGGAGGGAATCAGGCATTGGTGCACCAAAGCTCCTAGTTTATTCTAATATGCAATCAGTACTTTAAGTTCTTTTAAGAGAGGGTTCTCAGCCTTGTTGCACTTTGGAAAGCTCTGGAAAACGTTTAAAAAATATGGATGTTTGGGTCCTACCTCCAGATATTCTAATTTAACTATTCTGAGCCGTGGCCTGAGCATCACGGTTTTTAAAGTTCTCCATGGGCTGAAATGGCCATCTGCCAGCAGTCACCAGCAAATTCTAACACACTGTTTTATTCTTGTGGTCCAGATGTGAACCAGCTGTTTCAACCTACTGTTACAACTGCATCTGGGGCTTGTCACTCAATCTCTTTTTGGCATCGCCTCTTGCACTCTGCCTTATCTTCATTTTTGGCACCTCTCAAGTGTGATTTATGTTCTCCCCTTGAAATCTTGGGAAACATCCTCTCCTTTTGACTTAACCTGGGGCTCCCTTTCATGTAATGCTTGCCTCCCACATGGATGCATAGGTAGTACTCCAATCAGATTTTGCAGGTTCCCACCAAACATGAATAGGACAAAATAGACAGAGGCTGGTCCTCAATCATGAAAACTCAGTGTGGCAGGCTTGGGACAACTCTGGGGAACTCCTATTGTAATTCAACTCCTGAAGAATCCCTGAACCACTCTTTAATCAGTTCCTCAGCAAAACTTGACAAATACATCCATGCATCCCTGTAGACACAATCTTTTACTTCCCAGTTCTATAGCCTCCACTGCACTATAGAAAGAAAGATACTTCTTAATTTGGTAAATTGCTCTTATATTGCCCAATCTCCCCATGTGTTTCCTTCTACTCTTCATCGATTTTCTCTTTCAATCCCAGCACCTATAATTGACCTTCTGTTTTTTTAATTCACAGATATATATTTTACCAACTAGTTGGAATAACCTGTTTAGTTTTAGTTTCACTTTATTTAAACAATACATTACTAAGTTGCTTTTAGTTTTTGTCATTTTCAGCCTTTTCTCTTCATACATTCTGCAGCTACCGTGGAGAATACTGAAATTTACGTTCATTAAAGCTTCAAAACCTAATCTCTGTACTACACTGCAGAATAGCATAGTCACAATGGAACTGCGAGGGAGTCATTCAGCAACTGAAATACTCATCATGTAAGCTTTGTACATTCATGCTGAATATAAAATTCATTGAAATACTGAATTATACAGCTCTAGATTATAGTCTGTCTCCTACAATTTCTTTCAGTGAATGTGAAATTATTGACTCCACCTGGAGTCATAACAAGTTGAGGAAGTAATTCAGTCTTTATAGTGAAAAACTATTAATGAGGTGATTTTTTGCTATTTTGTGAAAAATGAAAAAAATAAAGTGTTACTTCTTGATTGTGGAGAAAGACGTTCTTCATTTTTTGTTTTTTATATAAGACAATACACTAAACAGTGATTGACCAGGATTTTTATATCTTTCATGTTACTTATTAATGATTAAATAACAAGGTGAAAAGTTGTTTCATAATTCAAAAAAGAAGCAGTCTAACTAAAATGGTTGCCTTTCTATAAACTGTTGGATCAATATATTGATAGCTGTATAAAATTAGTAATGTGATTCTTTTTTCTATAAAGTTGCAATGGGTGTGGTAGCTTCTTGGTAGTATAATAATCAAGCTCTTTCTGTGTATGAATTTTGCCAATATTTCAACTCCAAATTCTTTAATTCTACAAACAACTTCGATTTGGAAGAGACTAAACTCATATAAATCCAATTTTGTAAATTATTTGTTGACTAACAGAGTCAAAAATAATATACAATAAAACTACATAATATATTAGGTATATGTACAGTACTTACTATTGTAGAGTTGTATAATATGTAATACAATTAGATATAATCATTTTAAGGGAGGTAAAAGCACATAGATTTAGGTAGTAGTGTGCTGGTAAACGGATGAAGCTGGCTCTCCATAAAAATATATACATATGTGCATACACATATTATAAATTTTACACATAAAAACTTTGTGCAGCACACAATATACAAATAATAAAATATACAGTACTCCTTATTCTAAATTCCATACAGGAAATTGATTTTCCCAGTACGGTTTCATCAGTTTTTGCTAAACTCTTGTATCCATAGCCACTACGGTTGCCAAGTGATTAATGAATATAATTTTGACAAATGTTGGTGGATATTTTTATTTACCTTAATGAGCAAGATGAAAGTGAAACATGACATGCATTAAAATGTCATTTTTATCAATGATGTAGGAACTTGGCTGAAATAGATAAGTTTTTTCAAATAATAAAAGAATAATTTTTATTCTTTTGTATTATTCTCAATATAAGAGCCAAAGTCACAACACACTTTTAAATTTCAACTGCATTTTTAACATTATTTTCCATTGCTTTCATGAGTCCAGAGCAGGGTTTTTGCAAACCTCTTAAAGGGCCAGATAGTATATAATTCAAGCTTGCTAGCCATATGATTTTTGTTGTGACTACTCAACTCTGTTATTGGAGCACAAAAGCAACCAGCATGCCTAGGTTCACAGTAACACTTTATATATAAAAAACAGGCAGTTGACCCACAGGTGGTAGTTTACAGATCCCAGTTTAGACATGAATAAAACAATAAATCAAGTCCTGATTTGTGGAATTTGCTTACTTCAATGGTGTAAATTCTCCCACCATGGCCAATTTCAAGCTACCAAAGTGACTTCACTGAAAGGGGAGTTGAAAAGAGAGGCTCAGTGGCAGAATATCATATAGTATTTCAAACATACAGATACAAAAGGTGTAGAGCATAGAGAATAGTAAAGTGTAGTAACAATATTAGGAAAGAGTAAGTTTTGAGTATTTATTACCTTTGTTTTTAATTTATTTTTGATATATATATATGTGTTTGTGTATATTTATATTTATATATATATGTATATATATATATAAAACCAGTTTGTACTTATAAAATTCCTGAAAATTTAATAATCTGCTCTGTGAGACAATATAAACCAGCTCCAGAAACCACTGGTTTTTATACTTGGTAATATATAATTTAAAAATCACGTATTTAAGTAGTCCAATATCTATAAATAATTATAAATATTCCTTAGACGTTGTTCTCAAAATTTTTGACAAGGCATATGTTCACTAGTTGACCGTCAACAGCTTTTATGTAAAAAAATATTATTAGCATTAGTTGCAGTAATAATATCAGTACATATAGAGATCTTTCTGAAGACAAACACTGGATACATTCAAACAGAGTCAAACATTAGACATTATGTGTGGACTATAATCTTTATGTTCTTCAAAAGTAAAAGACAACTCTAGGGAAAGAGCACTGACCATGAATGAATATTCTCAGGAATTCTATTTTCTGTTTTGCAACTGATAAAATAATTTCACCTTTTTTTGTTTCCAACCATTTAATTTTTATTTATTTTTGGCTGTGTTGGGTCTTCGTGGCTTGCGTGCGGGCTTTCTCTAGTTGTGGCGAGCGGCGGTTGCTCTTCGTTGCGGTGCACGGGTTTCTCCGTGTGGTGGCTTCTCTTATTGCAGAGCACGGGCTCTAGGCGTGCAGGCTTCAGTAGTCGTGGCTCACAGGCTGCAGTACTTGTGGCTTGCGGGCTCCAGAGCGCAGGCTCAGTAGTTGTGGTGCACAGGCTTGTTTGCTCCACGGCATGTGGTATCTTCCTGGGCCAGGGATCAAAACCGTGTCCCCTGCATTGGCAGGCGGAGTCTTACCCACTGCGCCACCAGGGAAGTCCCTAGTTTCACCTTTTGACACCTCCCCCATGCACAAGGTAAAGATTATGAGCCTTGACATTTGTCTTCTTCACAAGGGTATCATAAGAATAAGTGAAACAGTACCCAAACAGTGTGCTTACCTATTTAGTAAAAAGACATTTTCCTAAAAACAAAGAAAAGAGACTTTTAAACTCCATGCACAACATGACCTAGTGTTGCAGTTTAATTGTGGCATTGAATAGGCCTGTTGGTTTACTGTAAATACACGACAGGAATGCAGATGCTGAGCTGTGCTGGCAATTCTACTGACTCTATTCCAGTCTCTTAATGCCATCCTGTTGAGCACAACCTTATGGTGACAGTAAGTGTGGTTTGACAGAGGGTCCTGCGTAGAAGATGCATGACCTTTGACTCCTATATGCTAAACTTTGCTTTAGATAATCCTTCATGGACTGACCTTTTAGATTACCTGTTGTAACTTTGACTTTACAGTGCAAATATAAATGTGCCAACAATAATATGAGGTAGATAATATTCAGTCTACATGTATGGGGAAATGAAAGGATAAACACAAAGCCCTTTGTTTGCTAGCTGAAGAAGAAAACCTACAATCCAATATGAGTATTTGTAAAATGATCTTCAGCTTATTTGAAAATGAATATATGAAAATCTGAAAAGCAAGGGATATTCAATTTTCAGAAGTAAAGTGCTTGGTAGAGAAGACTTTACTAAGAAAAAAGGATGAAACCTTTTGGCTTCTAAATAATTTCTTTGTCAGCTTCTATGTTTAGGGATTTATGGAACAATTCCCTCAACTCCAAATTCTAATAAGTTTCTTTGGAGAAAATGAAACAAGCAAAGCAGAGACTCTGAAAGGAATTAAGAGAACTCAAGAAGGCAACGTGCATGGAATCAACTCTTCCTAACATTTTGTTTCTTGTTTTAGCCTTTAGGCCCTGCTAGAAGAGCCTCACATGTAATCTGTTTTATAATAAATTTCCATTACCAGCATTGCCAACCAAGGAAATCAATTATATTTTGAAGTAGAGTTAATAGAGTAATAGTATCTATAAAGAAATCCCATTTATAAAAAATTAAAAATATTTATAAAATACTGGGGAATGGGGGGTGTACTTTCAAAAAGTTTGAGAAGCTCAAAAATATTCAATCTAATGTGATCAACCTGATATCCTGGAATAGATTTTTAACTTCTTCATATCTTTGCAAGAAAGCAAAGTAGATTCTGATAAAAAGTAAATTGGATAAATCTAATTTATTTAGGAAATCTGAGATTGTTTGATGATACATCTCATCTTTGTGCTGTTAGGAGAGATTTTGTGTATGAATATGTATTGTGTATGTCTAAAATAGTAAGACCATAGGTTTATATATATTATTTCATCAAAAGAGGTAACATAATGTATTTGTATTGCTATTCTGTCTATTGCCTTTATGATTTAAGTTGCAAATAATCATTATAACTTATCTGGTGGACAACTATTTGATGTCTTTCAAAATAGCTAAATAGAAATCACATTGATAATGAGGCCTAATTTGGTCAATATGTGTCTGGGCCAAGTAGCCTTGTTTTCCATTCATGTCCACAAGGTCTAGTCACTCCATCTAATCTATATAGTAATGATAAGAGTTATGATGAATAACATGAATTTTCACAATATGTTCAAATTTTTAATTCAGTTACTCTCTAGCCTACTGTACATTGATATTTTCTTAGGATATTAAAAAAAAATCTAATGTTGAGCCATACCCCAGGTCAACTGAAAGAAAATCTCTGATAGGGGGGTTCAGTCATCTGCTTTCTTTAAATCTTCCAGAAATGACTATAATATGCAACCAGTGATAAAAAAACCACTGTGCTAGCCTTACCAATAGTTGGTTCATATACATGTAATAAATAGCATGAAAAATGAATGTCCAACCAGGGACCACAGTTCCTAACCCCCTCTTCCTTCCCTCTTAACCAGTTTCTACCAATAGAAGGGAAGTAGAAGTAATATATGCCTCTGACCCAAAGTAGGTAACCTAGGGGTTTGCTTTGTATACTTCCTCCTTCCCTGTGGCCAGATATAAATGTCCTAGATAATTGAGGTCCCACAGAATGGAAAAAATGTGAGTCCCCAAATAACCACTGAGACAGTTATCCACAAAAGAGAAGAGTCATTTTGATTTTAACTGAGCAAGAAATAAATGTATCCACTTACACTATTGAGACTGGGATATTTTTGTTAAAGCAGTTGATATTCCTTCAATTCATAGAGTCCTTAATGGTGGCTAAAGAGCCATTATCTATCCAACCTTGGATCTCCTTTGTCAACGAGCAATCTTATTAAATATTGCCAAGTTTATAAAAATCTAAACCTTGACCTGATTAAAAAGGCAATTAAAATTATATACACAAAGTACATTAATTTTTCCTAATTTTTAGAGGAATGAAGTGATTTATATTAGATAATTTGAAGTTAAAAACTTATATATATAACAAAACTGGATAATTTTTATATTTATACACTAATTTTATACTTATATACATGTTCTATATAATTATGTTGGATGTGCATATATAACACTGTGCATATTATGCTGATCGTAGGTCTCTTAGAGTTTAATTTTTAAAAATTTGTTAATATGTAAAATATATTTATTAAAAAAATATATACAGATAAATTGACAAATAGTTTTAGACTTCGATAGGTAAAGAATGCCAAATTTTTAAAAGCATCAAGAGAAAAACAAGTTGTTATGTACAAGGGAACCCCCATAAGACTATCAGATATTTCAGCATAAACTTTGCAGACCAGGAGGGAATGGCATGATATATTCAAAGTTCTGAAAGAAAAAATTGGCCAACCAAGAATACTCTGCCCAGCAAAAGTGTCCATCAGTATTAAAAGAGAGATAGAGTTTTCTAGACAAGCAAAGGGCTAAAGAAGTTTAGAACAACTAGATTGGCCTTAGAAGAAATGGTAAAGGGATATCTTTAAGCTGAAATGAAAAGGGCACTAATTCACAACAAGAAAACATATGAAAGTATAAATCTCGCTGGTAAAGGAAAATATATAGTTAAAATCAGAATAATCTAATGTTGAATGGCAGTGGGGTAGTCACTTATAAATCTAGTATAAAGGTTGAAAGACAAAAATAGTAAAAATAACCCTAACTACAAAAATTTGTTAATGGAGACACAAGATAAAAATATGTAAATTGTGAGTGGTAGAAATGTTTTACAATGCATTCAAACTTAAGTTGTTATTAAGTTAAAATAGACTGTTATAAATATAAGATACATCATGTCAGCCTCATGGTAATCACAAAGCAAAAATGAATACTAGATACACAAAAGAGAAAAAGAAAGGAATCCAAGAATACCAGTGCAGAAAATCATCAAATCACAAAGAAAGCAAGAGAAGGAGAAAGTAACACAGGAATTACAAAACACTAAGAAAACAAGTAAAATGGCACTAAGACCATACCTATCAATAACTACTTTAAATGTAAATGGATTAAGTTATCCAGTCAAAAGACACAGAAGAGACTCAAGTCAGCTTTAAGGACACACACATTAAAAGTGAAGAAATGGAAAAAGATATCCTATGCAAATGGAAACCAAAAGAAATTTGGGGTATTTACACTTATATCAGACAAAATAGACTTTAAGACAAATACTGAAATGAAAGACAAAGAAGATTATAAATAATAAAGTGGTCGATCTAACAAATGATATAACGTCTGTAAATTTTTATGTGCCCAAAATAAAAGCATCTAAATATATTAGCCAAATATTAACCATCTAAAGTGGGAAATAAACAGCAATACAATAATAGTAGGAGACTTCAATACTCCACTTTCATCAATGGATAGATCATCCAGACAGAAAATCAACAAGGAAACATTGGACTTGAACCATACTTTCAACCAATAAACCTAGCAGACATATACAGAACAGTCCACCCAATAGCAAAAGAACACACATTCTTAAGTACACTTGGAACATTCTCCAGGATGGCTCATATGTCAGGCCACAAAACAAATCTTAATAAATTTAAGAATACTGAAATCATATCAAGCATCTTTTCTGACCATAATGGTATGAAACTAGAAATCAATAACAAGAAGAAAAACTGGGAAATTTGCAAATATGTGGAGACTAAACAACATGCTACTGGACAAAAAAAGGAATCAAAATAATAATTAAAATATATCTTGAGAACAATGAAAATTAAAATATAACATACCAAAACCTATGGGATGCAGCAAAGCAGTTCTAAGAGGGAAGTTTACAGTAATAAATGCCTACATTAAGAACAGGAAGAATCTCAAATAAAAAACCTAACTTTACATACTAGGAAACTAGAAAAAGAACAATCTAGGCCCAAAATTAGTAGAAGGAAGGAAATAACAAAGATTAGAGTGGGAAAAAAATGAAAGAGAGGCTAAGAAGACAATAAAAAAGATTAATGAAATTAAAAGCTGCTTTTTTTGACAGTAAAAAGAATAAACAGATCTTAAGCCAGCCTCACCATGAAAAAAAAAAGAGAAAGGACTCAAATGAAATCAGAAATGACAAAGGAGACATTACAGCTGATGCCACAGAAATACAATAGATCTTAAGAGTCTACTATGAACAAATGTATACCAACAAATTGTGCAAACTAGAAGGTGCATATAAATTTCTAGAAATGTACAACCTACAAATGTTGAATCAGGTAGAAACTGAAGTAGATTAATTACTAGTAATTGAGTAGATTAATTACCAGTAAGGAGACTGAATCAGTAATCAAAAACCTCCCAACAAACAAAATTCCAGGACCAAATGGCTTCACCAGAGAATTCTACCAGACACTTAAACAGTAATAAATACCAATCTTTCTCAAACTCTTCAGAAGCATAAAAGAAGAAAACGGCCAAACTTATTTTACAAGGCCTGTGTTATGCTGATGCCAAAACCAGACAGAAACACCACAGAAAAAGAAAATTGCAGGCCAATAGCCCTGATGAACATAGATGCAAAAGTTTTTAGCAAAATACTAGCAAACTGAATTCAACAATATATTAAAAGCATTAAAAGCCATGATCAAGTGGGATTTATTCCAGGGATACGGGGTGTTTCAGCATCTGCAAATCAATGTGATATACCACATTAACAAAATGAAGGATAAAAACTATACCATCATTTCAACAGATATAGAAAAAGCTTTTGACAAAATTTAACATATTTTCATGATAAAAACACTCAACAAAATGGGTATAAAGGGAATGCACCTCAACATAATAAAGGTCATATATGACAAGCCCACAATTAACATCATACTCAACAGTGAAAAACTGAAAGCTTTTCCACTAAGATCAAAAATAAGCAAGGATGCCCGCTCTTGCCACTTTTATTTGATATAGTATTGGAAGTCCCAGACAGAGCAATTAGGCAAGGAAAAAAGCCATCCAAATCTGAATGGAAGAAAAAATGTTGCTATTTGCAGATGACATGATATTATATAGAAAACGAACAAACCAACATTCCTCCAAAAAACTGTTAGAACTAAAAAATGAATTCAGTAAAGTGGCAGGAAACAAAAATCAATATATAAAAATCAGTGGCATTTCTATACACTAATAACAAACTATGAGAAGACAAATTTTTTAAAAATCTCATTTATAATTGCATCAAAAACAATAAAACATTTATGAATAAACCTAGACAGGAGGTAAAAGATCTGTGCACTGAAAACCATAAGACATTGTTGAAAGAAACTGAAGAAACAAATAGAAAGATATCTATATACATGGACTGGATAAATTAATGTTGTTAAAATGTCTATACTTTCAAAGCAATCTACATATTCATTGCAATCCTATCAAAATTCCAATGGCATTTTTCACAGAAACAGAACAAATAATCCTAAAATTTGTACGGAACCACAAAAGACCCGAAATACTCAAAGCAATCTTGAGAAATAAGAACAAAGCTGAGGGCTTCACATGTCTCAATTTCTAACCATTTTACAAAGATATAGTAATTAAAACAGTATGGTATTGGCATAAAAACAGACAGATCAATGGAACAGGATAGAGAAGCCAGAAATAATGTCACGTATATATGGCCAATTACTTTACAACAAAGGAACCAAGAATATATAATAGGGAAAGGATATTATCTTCAATAAATGTTGTTGGGAAAACTGGATAGCCACAGGTAAGAGAATGGAACCAGACAAAAATCTTACACCATACACAAAAATTTAAGAGGATTAAAGACTTAAATATAAGACTGAAACCATAAAACTCCTAGAAGAAAATATAGTCAGTAAACTCTTTGACATGAGTTTTGCAACAATTTTTCTGAATCTGATACCAAAAACAAAGGCAACAAAATAAAGAAGTGAGAGTACCTCAAACTAAAAAGCCTCTGCACAGCTAAGGAAACTATCAATAACATGAAAAGGCAACCTTCTGAATAGAAGCAAATGTTTGCAAATTATATGTCAGATATGGGGTTAGTGTCCAAAATATATAAAGAACTCATATGACTCAATAGCAAAAAAACAAAATCCAATTAAAAAATGGGCAGAAGATCAGAATATTTTTTCAAAACAAGACAGATGGCCAACAGATACATGAAAATGTGCTCAACATCACTAATCATCAAGGAAATGCAAATCAAAACCACCATGAGATATCACCCCATACATGTTAGAATTGCTATCATCAAAAGGACAAGACATAATTAGAGTTGGGGAAGATCTGGAGAAAAGGAAACCATTGTGCACTATTGGTGGGAATGTAAATTTGTGCAGTCAAATGGAAAACAGTATGGAGATGCCTCAAAAATTAAAAATAGAAATATCATATGATCCAGCATACTCACTTCTGGGTATATATCCAAAGAAAATGAAATCATCATCTCAAAAAGATATATGCATCCCAATATTCGTTGTAACATTATTTACAATAGCCAAGACATGAAAACATCTTAAGTGTCCAGGGATGAATAAATAAATAACTTGTGGGATATGTGTGTGTGTGTGTGTGTGTGTGTGTGTGTGTGTGTGTGTGTGTATATACATATCTATCTATATAGATAGATATCCAGCTATAAAAATAACCCTTGAGGGCATTATGCTAAGTGATATAAGTCAGACAGAGAAAGAAAAATACTTTATGATATCACTTATATGTGAAGTCTATAAAGAAAAGAACTCATAGATACAGAGAACAAATTGGTGGTTGCCTGAGGTACAGAGGTGGAGAATGGGATTGGGTGAGATGAGTGAAGTTAGTCAAAAGGTAAAAACCTCCCTTAAAAAAATAATGCCAAATTTATTCATAACTATAATTAGAGAAAAGTGGAAAACAAGTACATAAGTTCTAAACTTATAGAAGCTTAAATGTAGAATAATGTAAATCATTGAATTAACATCAAAGAAGTTGGAACAGTAAGAAAAATTGAAGATATAGGACAAACATTTTTGTTCATATAATGCTTATTTTGGTCCAGGAACTTACCTAGAAACTTTATAAATATTAAAATACAAAGTAGGATAGTAGATATAGACCCAAATGGACAACAATTTCAGTAACTGTTCATGAACTAAATGCTTCCATTAAGAAACTATATATGTTTAGAAAATAAGAATCACACTTCTAAATAAAACACAATGACAAAAAATTTTAAATGAATTCTTATAAAGGTATAACACACCACTGTGTGTGGAAGGTGACTACATCACACTTTAAAGGAAAATTTATATCCTCAAATAATTTTTCTGAAAATAATCCAGAAGTTTAAAGCTTAATGAACAATAATATAACATAAAAAGTTAGAAAAAGTATAGCAAAACAATCTCAAAGAATATAAAATGTAAGAAGTAATAAGGACAGAAGCAGAAATTAATGATTTTTAAATGCAAATTTACACTAGAAAGGATTAACAAATTCAAACTTGAAAAAGACAAATAAGAGGGATAAACCTTACTTAAATTTGATAATACAGAAAACAGAAGATGCATAATAACCAATATCTGGAATGAAGAGGGAGATAGCATTGAAGATGCAACCAAAATTGGAAGCAATTAAATCATTATTTATAGCTTTATGACCAAATTTTGACAATTGAGGTAATTAAAAAATCTTAACAAATAAAACTGAGAAAATTTACTCAAAAAGAAACAGGCTACCTGAACAGTCTCAAGTATTCAATGTTTTGATTCAGTATCTTTCCTGAAAATGACAGGACCCTTCCTCTCCCTTCTCTTCACATGTTGTTGAACCCCTGCTGCCCAAGTACTCAAACAGCGTTCTAGAAGAGAAGATGGCTATAGAGTAGCATCAGACTTTATGAGAGTGACAAATAAATTTTTATTTTATTAAGTTGCTAAGATTTGGGGTTTATTAGAGAAATGCCTGTATCTTGCTTAACTTACTGATATCTTGGTTCCTGTTACAGGTAAAATTCAACCTCTAAGGGATACAACAGCAGTATAGGTGTGCTTACCATGCCATAGAAGCCCAACATTATTTTCATTATTTTCATATTCCCTTATAGATTTCTGCTCTTCCATTTTTAAAAGGGGTCCCCATTCTCATGTTTGCAAAATGGTAGCTGGTATTCCAGCTGTCATAGCTGCATCTCATTACAAAGAAGACTATATATAAAAGTGAAAAGGCCACAGGGAAAAGCCAATGAATCTTCAAAGAGATTTTAAGGAAATTGCACCCAATGACTTTCTTTTATATTTCAACGACCCAAACTTTGTTGTGTGGCCACATTTACCCACTTGGGAGACACAGAAATGCTGTATTTTAGCTAGGCACATCTTTCCATCCAAAGAAAATTGTGATTGTTAATACGAAGAAGAGGAGGACGAATTTTGGATAGGCCAATTAATAGTCTGTGCCAAATGGCACTTTCTAACATATATCAAAATGCGTCTTTCAAGAAGGACTATATATTAATCATCTTTGCATTATCAGCAATTGGCAAATAGCATATATAAAAGTTATACGGAATGTGGCCAAGATGGTAGGAGACCCTGAGCTCACCTCCTCTCATGGGGACACCAAAATTACAACTATTTACTGAGCAACTATCTACGAGAAAGACCTGAAAACTAGTAGAAAAGATATTCCATAACTAAAGATAGGAAGAAGGAACCACAAATAAAGTCAAGACCCACATCCTCAGGTAGGCGACCCACAAATGGTAAGATAGTCACAACTACAGAGGTCTTCCAGAAATGGTAAGATAATCACAACTGCAGAGGTCCTCCCCAAGGAGGGAGGGGGCTGAACCTCACATCGGGCTCCCTAGCTTGGGAGTCCTGCACAGGGAAGATGAGCCCCCAGAACATCTGACTTTGAAGGCTAGTGGAACGTGCATACAGGAGGGCTGGAAGGCTGTAGGATATGGACTTCACTCTCAAGGGGTGCACGCAAAATCTTACATGCTACAAGTTCAAACAGAGGCAGTAATTTGAAAGAAGTCTAACTCACTTGCTGATCTTGGAGAGCCTCTCAAAGAGGCAGAAGGCAACTGGGATTCTCCCTGGGGACAGAGACTCTGGAGGCTGCCATTTTTGGTCTGTCCATCAACAAGTGTTGTCCCTAGCGGATCCCAGAGCCTCCCCAAGACCTGGCCCCAGCTCCCAGTAGGATGGCACCAGCCATGGGACTCCTGTGTCACACAGCCAGCTGCCCTGGGACCGGGACGTGGCCCTGCCCACTAGCAAGCAGCCACCACACAAGGAGGAGTATAGCAACAATCTGGGCTGGGGTACCCTGGTTACCAGTGTACCCACAATATTTGGTCCCATCACAATGGAAGAGTCCATGCAGCCCACATAGAAGCACCCTTAGAGCATGTAGCTCTAGTGACCAGAGAGGAGAGGGCTGCTGGGCCCCACAGGACATTTCCTACATAAAACCACTTCACCAAAATCAGGAAACATAACCAACCTACTTAATACATAGAAATAAAAACAGAGTTGGTCTTAATCAGGAGACAGAAGAATATATTCCAAATGAAGGAACAAGAGAAAACCTCAGAAAAAGAACTAAATGAAGTGGATATTAGCAATCTATTTGATAAAGAGTTCAAGATAAAGATTATAAAGATGTTAAATAAATGTGGGAGAAGAATGAACACAGTGAGAATTTTAAAAAAGAGTTAGAAAATATAAAGAATCAAGCAGAGTTGAGAATACAATAGAAATAAAAAATACACTAGAAAGAATCAACAGTATTAAAGATGATACAGAAGAGCAGATTAGCAAACTGGAAAACAGAATGGTGAAGATCAACCAAGTTGAACAGAAAAAAGAATTTTATAAAATGAATCTAATTTAAGGGACATCTGTGACAACCTCAAACATACTAACATTCATATTATCGAGGTCTAGAGGGAGAAGAGAAAGGGGCAGAGAACTTACTTGAAGAAATAATAGCTGAAAACTTCCCTAACCTGGGAAAGGAAACAAACATCCAGGCCTAGGAAGCACAGAGTTCTGAACAAGATAAACCCAAAGATGTCCACACCAAGACACATTATAATTAAAAATGGCAACAATTAAAGATAAAGAGAGATTTTAAAAGCAGCAAGAAAAGCAACTAGTTACAAAGAAGGGAACTTCCGTAAGATCCCAACAGCTGACTTCTCAGCAGAAAATCTGCAGGCCAGAAGGGAGCGCCTTAGTCAAAGTGATGAAAGGAAAAAACCTACAACCAAGACTACTTCACCCAGCAAGCCTATTATTCACATTTGAAGGAGAGATGAAGAGTCTTACAGAAAATCAAAAGCTGAAAGAGTTCAGCACACAAAATGAGCTTTATAAGAAATGTTAGAGGGAATTCTTTAAGCAAAAAGAAAATATCACAACTAGAACTATTTAAATAATGAAAGGAAAAAATCTCTTTGAAAAGGCAAATATACAGTAAAGGTAATAGTGTTGAGAAAACTGAACAGCTACATACAAAAGAATCAAACTAAACTACTTTCTCACACCATATACAAAAATAAACTCAAAATAGATTAAAGACTTAAATATAAGAATGGAAACCATAAAACTCCTAGAAGAAAACATAGGCAGTAAGTATACTCATTGACATCAGTCCTAGCAATAGTTTTTCGGATATGTCTCCTCAGGCAAAGAAAACAAAAGAAAAAATAAACATATGGGACTACATCAAACTAAAAACCCTTTTCACAGTGAAGGAAACTAGCAACAAAACAAAAAGACAGACTACTGAATGGGAGAAGATATTTATAAATAATGTATCAGATAAGGCATTTATATCAAAAATATACAAAGAACTAATACAACTCTGTATCAAAAAAGCAAATAACTCAGTTTAAAAAATGGGCAGAGGACCTGAATAGACATTTTTCCATTGAAGACATACAAGTGGCCAACAGACACATGAAAATATGCTCAACATCACTAATCATCAGGGAAATGCAAATTAAAACCACAATGAGGTACCACTTCATACCTGTCAAAATGGCTATCATCAAAATACAACAAATAAGTTTTGTCAAGGACATGGTGAAACAGGAACACCCCTGCACTTCTGGTGAGATGGTAAATTGGTGCAGCCACTATGGAAAACAGTATGGAGGTTCCTCAAAAAATTAAAAATTGGACTGCCATATAACCCAATAATTTCACTTCTGGGTATTTATCCAAATAAAAACGCCTAGTTCAAAAAGATATATATGCACCCCAATGTTCATTGCAGCATACTTGCAATAGCCAAGATATGGAAGTAACCTAAGTGCCCATCAATAAATTAATGGATAAAGAAGATGTGGTATTATATTCAATAGAATATTACTCAGCCAATAAAGAAATGAAATCTTGCCATTTTCAACAGCATGGATGCATCTAGAGGGTATTATCCTAAGTGAAATAGGTCAGACAAAGACAAATACCACATGATCTCACGTGATCTCATATATGGAATCTAAAAGACAAAACAGTCAAAACGAAATGAAAGCAGACTCATAGATACAAAGAACAAATGGGTTGTTGACAGAAGGGAGGGGAGGGAGGGAAGTGGATGGGTGAAAAAAGTGAGGAGGATTAGGGGTACAAATCTCCAGTTATATAATAATTAAGTCACAGGGATATAATATACAGCATGTGGAATATGGTCATTAAAAATTAAAATAGAAACCCTGGGAAATAAAGGAAAAATACATATGATGTATCACCTATTAAGTTAACAGCATCAGAAGCACCTACTTGAAGATACTATAACCATGTACTTAACTCATGATATTTCCTTATTTTCTATTACTATTTTGCTCTGAGTCAAAAATGATACCATAGAGATCCATGTTCAAATCTGGATTTTAATACTTTTTATATTTTTTCTTAATTGAGCAACATAAGTCAAACTAAAAAACCTCTCTAAGGTTTATTTTTCTCACCTATAAACCAGTGTGATAAGATCTACCTGAAAGGGCTGTTGAAATAATTAAATACGACACTACATGCAAGGTGCTTAGAAAATGTCTGACACATGATAGTACTAAGTAATAGTATTTTAAACATTAATCCCATAGTTGAGAGAAGACATTTAGCTTTCTCTTCACTCTTTTTTATTCAAAATTTTTGACTGGAAATAAAGCATTTAACTATTATTGTAAAATAGTATCTAGTGAATAAACAAATTCATTTTTCATTCCTGATATTTTTTATAAAGACAAATTTTTACACTAGAATGAATACTAGCATTGAGTCATTTTGTTGATATTTCTTCCTCCTGATGGAAGCCAATTTGAAAACAACTGAGAGTGTAATTAACATATATAGTCCATCAGATAACAAAATATCTTCAAATAATGTTTACTGTATAAGAGTATCTACTGTGAGGAAATTTTATATTTATTTCTAATTTAAATCCCACGTGCTCTAGTTTGTGGGACAAACTTATTTGTTCCTTGTGTGTTTGTTCTTTGTATATTCTTAGTGGAGTGAGTAAACAGGTGCCCTTAATGTTGGAGAGAAAAATGAAAACCATCATTTGAATAAAACAAATATTGATAAAATAGTGTATATAAAGAGTGAATAATATGTTAGTAGGAAAACAATAGGTACCTTCCCATTATATTTGTTTTTTAAAAGGCTTTTAAAAATTCATAAGAAGTCTAAAGTTGCTAAATAAACACCAATAAAAATAGGTTCATGTAGTGGAAAGAGTAGGCACAATCATTCCTAATAGGGTAAGAGATTCAGCAATCTCTAACACCTTAGTCATCCTCTTGGACACAGGGGATGGTCAGGTAATTGAAAAAGAACACAATAATACTGGGTTTCTAATGGCACATCAATGCTGCGTACATGAAAACATTGAAACTCTAGTTTAATAATTATGGTACACTGCTTAGTGAGCATAAACGTAATGGTAGGGCTTCACAGCTTCTAAAAATTTTTTGTCACGCTTTACATGAAACGAAGAAGAATTCTATGTATAGTTTAGGAATTATAATTTACCAGTTAATTTATATATTTGCCTAGTGTCATAAAAATCAAGCTAATCAATTTAGCTTCTGACAATGTAATCTATTTTCCATATTCTTGCATAATCCTTTTTTTCCAGAATTCATTTTAATATATGAGTTACATTAATTGAAATCCATGTAATTAATCACAAGAGATCCCTGGACACTTGCTAGTTTTGGTGACATTCTCCAGCAAAACAGCAAGCAAACTCTTGGGTAGTTGTTTTTAACCATTCTGAGTATTTTCATTCCAAATGCTTTTTTAATGGAATTATTTTTTAAAAAAAGACACTAGTGCCTAGTTAAAGATGAGACAAAAATTGGAGATTTTTTCATGTAATATCTATACAAAAAATGAAGAACCAGGAAGAGTAAGAGATGAAAGCATGAAAGAGGAAGAGGAAAAACGTGGAAGCAGAAAAGAAATGACAAAATGTCTAGGAAAGGGCTATGCCTATAGGCTATGAAGCAGCAGCAGTGGCATTAAAGTAAATGAATGAAGAGAAAAACATACAGAGAAATCAAGTTTAATATTACTCTATGGGTTAAGACTTCAGAGAATGAAGGTGGTCCCAACATGTAGAGTTTAGAGAGGTTTAGAATAGAACAGAGTACACAGAACTGAACATGAGTAAATTATTGGTGAACTCTTGGAAGGTGCTTTGGGTGTAAGAACACAGGTCAGTGAAGTTCAAAGAAAAAAAAATGGATCTGTTGGGAGAGTCTTAGAGGTGATGATCATTAGCAAGTGGAGGCTTGAAAGAAAAGTTGAAGACAGAGTGATGATGAAACTATAGGCACTGAAAAACAGAATTTACCCAGGTGAAAAAGAGTTGGGAAAGTTTATCTGCTCATCAGAAAGCTTTTGTCCTTTTTGACACTCAGTGGTAAAAATAAAATATATAATAATAAATGTAAAAATATTACCAAGCCATCTTAATTTATCAAAGCTATATTCTGAAAAGTATAAAGATGAATCTTAGAGCTGTCAATAAGGCAAGAAGTGAAGTTTGAAATGTAATGAGGAATAATAGAATGCATGTAGCTAAATTAATGCTTCTTTATATAGGCATCTATATATGTATATGTACACAAACATGCATAGACATACACACACATATATACATGGATATTCTCATTTGAACTATTGCTGAAAGTGCTCAGTCACTTTACTTGTTGAAATGTTTAACTGTAAGTTTCAAAGGTGATACTTTGGAGAAAACAGAGTTGCCTGAGACATTGGTTCTGGTTCTGAGGCCACTTAACCCTGTAACCTTGATTAATTTATTTAACTAAAGAAGCTCTAGATTTCTACTTATGAAAGCTTAATTAATACGGTAGTCTTTAAGATCCGTTTTATATATTAAATTGTATTCCTCTTCTCAGAGTTTTATTTTAAATAGTCTCAAAAAATTAAGGTCTACATTCAAAGTTGCCTTCGTATTTAGAAGCAGAATCGGTATATAAACGTATAGTAACCTTTCTTAATCATCCATTTTAAGGAAGCCTTCAAAAGTGATGACAGTTCATACTGCCTTTTATATTTATTGGATATAAAGTTGGAGCCTACATTAAATGCACTTAATGGCATTAACGCATGCATAGCATTTTTTCCATGTGTCACATATAATTTTTCTGCAGTGGATGATATATGTAGCAACTAAAAATACAAACCACCTGTTGTTCAGATTTTCCCTACGGAGTGTACTGCATTGTTTAGCTTTTTCTACAGTGTGCTGTGTGTGTCAATATTGATTTTAGAAAAAGTAATAAAGGATCCTGTCAAAATAAAATTATAACCTAAGGCAATTTACGTTGCTGAAGGTGGTCAGCTTTAATAACCATCACCATCTTACTAGAACCGCTGTGAAATTTCATTAACACTGTACTCCAGTCACATACAGCTAGGTTTACAATTACTAGTTGATTATATGTCTGTATAGATCTTTAGGCACAAGTCTCCTTTTTGTGCCCTGTATCGTTTGGTGCATGGGGTTTCTTTTCAATTCAGTGGAAACTCTACTCAAAGAATGAAAAGATAATAAAGGTTGGTATTGAAACTGTTCCTCAACTCAGCACAAAAGTACTGAACACATTGCCATTTTAGGACATTTGGCATTTCAATCTATCCACCCTTCTTGAGTTAGATATCTATTTGAGATCAAGACAGAGGGACTGTTCATGTAAATGTAAACAAAAGAAAAAATAAGCAAGGTTTTGGGAGACTCGGGGCTATCTACCAGAAAGAACATGGAACTGCCTTTTCTTCTAGCTCTGAAATGAAGAACATCCTCAGCTTCACCTGTTATTTATCAATACATGTCGACCCATCCAACAAATTGGAAAACAAATCTGAATGGGCACTGAGATGGTGAGAAATATAAATGTCTACCCTCTTACTCAGTAAGTTGATATTTCTATGTACAGTTGACCCCTGAAAAACTTGAAGATTAGGGGTGCTGACCCTTCACAAAGTCATAAATCTATATATAACTTATAGTCAGACTTCTGCATCTGAGGTTCCTCCCCATCTGTGGATTCAACCAACCAAGGATCATGTAGTACTGTAGTATTTACTATTGAAAACAAAAACCCACATATAAGTGGACCCACGCAGTTCAAACCCATGTTGTTCAATGATCTACTCTAATTCTTTTCAATTATAGACTGGAGACTTCTAATGTTAAATTTTGAGTGAAACTGGTTTATAAGTTGTTTTATGCTTCAGTAAATAATATTGTCTTGCATGGTATCCAAAACAGGTCAACTCAACACCGAATGCTTTTCAGTAACAAATAATGTATTGAGGCAAGTTTCCGGTATACTTACACGTTTCTGTAGTTGAAAGGCAAACCATAAATTATCTTATAAAATATACAGTCTATAGTTCCCTGGACCACAGGAACATTGAGAGGTAAATTTAAAAGAAAGAGTTTATATTTGTCAATCACTGAGCCCTGTCACCCACAGGCTTTGGATACGGACCAGTGTTGAGGCAATCCTGACCAAGTGGGCAGTATGTTAGAAGGCCATATTTACCAGTGGGTGATTTCCAGGTAATCATGTAGCATTAAGCCCAATGTCTAGTGTCCATCAGACTTCACAAAATCTGAGGAACAACATTTCTCATTAATCCTGTCTTGAATCTCATTCAGTTGTCCATTTATACTCCAGTTTTTCTTTATTTCTGGGATCCTGCATTGAACCCTCATGCTTAGGGTTAAGCCCTTCTCAGTCCTGGTCTGGTAGGTGGAGCCCTGATCCTACTTAATATCTTCTGCTTCAGTTTCAGGTCAGTTAAAAGCAGTTAAATCATCCCACTTTGGTCCTAGAACTATTCAATTCTATCTGCCTTGTAATTAATAATGTTGCTACCTAGAGATTATTACTTTAGTATATTGATTAGAAGCTCTAGATTCTAAGTAAATAGATCTTGTTTTAAATCTAGGCCTTGTCTTCTGTTAAATATAGGTAAGTATATTTCTCCTTTCCTCTGTTTTCTTATCTATTAAGAAAAGGTATAATAAAAGTTTCGACATATAGGAGTTTTGCAATGATTTGAACAAACAATATTCCTAAATAGTTAGAATATCATACTATGTGGTAAATATTTAATAAATGAGAGAAATATTAAATATGTTCTCTTATATAATCAGACATGTAGACTATTAGGACTATTCCAGACTAATATAGAAGTTTAATTCCTCCTTGGATATTGTAAAGTAAATGAGCAAATACTATTTACAGTGCCGGTCCTACAGCTGGACCCAACTGGCTTTGTCCATTAGAGCTGACAGTAACAAGAATTATGGTTCTTTCCTTCCCCTAAGAGTTCTGCCTGCCTCAAACATTTTTGCGGTAGCTCCACTGGGAAAATATCTCTTCCATGGCTTAACATCTGCAATCAGCAAGAGTTCTCTCTGTCACTACTACCATTTTAATATGGAGACATAAGTGTGGATGGAGGCATAAATACTGACCTTTTACTTCACCCAGCCACCAATGTTGTGTACAACAGAGCTCAAGATGAAAGCAGATCTCCCAGTTATTAGAATTATTGGATTAAGTTTCCTGAAATTTGTCTTTTCAGTTTTGAGATCACTCTCTTCTCAACAAACAGCCTACTAGGCAGTGGGCTGGCTTATATTTGAATAGTACCATTTTGGTCTCATATGTACAAAACTCTCACTCTGGCCTTCTCTAATAAGAGGCAACTAGTGCCCAAATCAGAGTCTGAGTACTTCTGCCGTCTTGTTTCAAGTGGAAACCCCATCTAGCAATAAGGTCCAGCAGATCCTTTTGAAGAATAGAGTTTTTGATGGTCCATCTGAAGTATTACAGAAATTCTGAGTTAGGCATAGATTTAGGAATACCCTGGACCTTCATAACATTTGTACTTTGGGAGTAAAACCTTTATATCCCCTATATTTGAATTACCTGGTCTCTTTCCATCCTGTCTCAGAATAAGAGATGTTACTTCTTTACAAGAAATTGAAAGTGTGAAAATAGACTGCATGTGATAAAATCCTGGATCCATTATTTATTAGTTGGCTCAATTTGGGTGAAATGCTTAGCCTCTCTGAGCCTCAATTACCTAATCATCAAAGCAGGGATAAAATGTATTGGTGATTACACAACACAGTGTCATAATTTACTTGGCCTAAAACCTGAAATATAGAAAGTAACCAATAAATACAAGGTAGTAGTATCATTATTATGACTGTTATTATTACTATTACCACCTATGGCTTCATTCAGGATATGTCCCTAGCAACTTGATTCATTGCTAAGCAAAATCACGCACTAAAACTTAATACCCTAGACCTTTTCCTTTTTATGAGAAAATAAGAAAAGACTTGTTGATGTACTATCTCCAATTTTATTTCGCATCCACTTTTCAACACAAATATCCTGTCTTCTACTCCTAAACTGCTCCAAATTACCAAACAAAATAATTCATTTAGTCCTTATCCCATTAGAGATACCTGTACCCTTCTCAGACTCTGTTTTTAATATGTGAGTGACTCTGAGTCCCATCCGTGGAATAGGTGACTCACACTCACTCTGAAATGTAGGACCAGCTGATTCCTCTGGTTTTAAGACTATGCAGCATTATGAATAAAATAGTTCCCTTTTTAACATCTCATCAACCAAGCCAGAGTTTTGTCACAAGTCTCTCTATACTCTACTATCACATGAACTGGTTGGGCCACATAAAAATCTATTGGTTCTTCTAAGAACAAGTACAGAGGTTGCTTTGGCAATCTTGTTCTTGTCTTAGACCCATGTCCCAGTCTGACTTCCAACAGACTTAAAAAGAAAGGCAACTTATGCACATTTTAATACACCAGACATTTAGGAAAGAAGAATATTCAAAACAGATTAGTCACTTACAAGAAAGCACTGCCTGTTTATTCCAGCTATACTTTATGAAGCCATTCTGCTAACACAGTGAGAGCTTTCATTTATCTAAGTCTCTGTTTTCAGAGCTCTTTGGGAGTTGCTTCCCCTAATGTTTTGACTGTCTGGGGATACACTACTCATTCTTCAGGACTCATAAAAAGTATGTATTCTATATTTCTGTTATTTTTTTTAAAGAAAAAAACTTTCTCCCTAAAATGTAAGCCAATAGTATTTTATGCATTTTTATTTTATCATACTTATTTCACTCTTGAACTATAGTTAACATAATTTTTCCTTATCAACAGATTCTTGAGGCTGCAGATTTTGTATAATACCTATTTGTTTTCCCATTTCCCATCACATTGTCTAGCATGTCGCAAATATTTATTGGAAAATTTGGATATTTATGTCATTTCTTGAATATGTATGTAAAATATTGAGTGATTTTATTAGTGTTTCACTCTAAAATGTAATGATAGTTGAACATAGTGAGATGAGAACTCAGAAATAAATTGAAAGTGATTTGGTTTATTTTATTTTAAATAATAGTCTCTTTTAACTTTTACTAGTCTTTTTACTTCAACAGATGACTACATGCTGACCATTCATGGTGCTCTTTCTGAGTCATTAAAATTTAATAGAAAAAAATCCATTGCTTTTCATTATTTTTACACTAGAGAAGCTAGTTGTTTTCCTAAAGTAGATGGACAATGGCTCAGGCACAGTACCAATACTGGCAGTTGACTGTGCTGTGGAGACTTTGAGTCAGCAGACAAATATTCCCAAATGCACTCGTTCCTATTGCAGAAGAAATAAGCTGTAGGGGACTCTTGATTGCAAATGGTTCTAGTGTACTAAAGAAAGACTGTGGTCATTAGTGAGCATGTTTTACTGAAAACACTCATTATGTTGAATGAGACATTCTTTTTAAGAAAGTTCAAATCTGTTGTTAGTGTTCAGAAGTCAAATAAAAAGAAATCTATAAAAATAACCCATTTCTATTCAATATTTATGATTTATAAAATCATGTATTTCTGAAAGACCCTCCCCAAAATTAGTTTAATCCTTTGCTTCAGATAGCATCTGAAACACTCTTGTAGCTCTCTAATTCTTTACCTTAGACTCAATCACTTCAATAAAGTAGTATTTATTACATTCCTACTCTACGAAAAAATTTGTAATGCATTATAGAGGCAATAGGATGAAGTATAAAATAAAATCTTTGCTTTTCAGATTTGGCAATAGTGGAAAAATATTTATAAACACACAAAATAAAGTAAAATGAAATAGGTGATTAAGTGCTTAATAATTCGGAAAGTTATAGGTGTGAAGAGAGATTTGATGTGAAGTAAAGAAAGACTTGAATAATGGCATGAAAGTTGAGCTAGAAAGATAAGTTTAACTTAAATAGAATAGGAAAGGATGAGGAATACCTTGAATATAAGCATAAAATAATTTAGTCATCTATGTCCATAGTGTATTCAAAGAAAAATTAATTTATCTTGCCCCTAGAGAAGTAGGATACATAATATAGGTAACTAGTAGAATTTAAAATTTGGCAATGTAAAATTTGTTTAAATTCACTTTGTTGTTAAGAAAAATCTCACATTATCTGCATATCACAGAGATCTTCCATGGCCTTTATTATAAGAATTCTAGCATCATCAATTTGCTTGTCATGCCAGTAACTGCACTCAAAGAAAACTGCTTCTGCCAGAGCCCTGCTGCAGGATGCAGCCTTAAGCAGCTAGATTCAATGATACCCACTGAGTCTTCACATCACTTACCCTTTCCCTAATTACAATTTATGTGAGCAAGGAAGAACATCTGATCCAAGGGCAGCTAATACAAATTTATGGCTTGGATTGCTATAAAAAGGTGCAACTAGGGTTTTAATTATACTGAAACAATCATGTTTTTTCTCTTGATAGTCTTAGAAGAATTGGCCAGTATGTATAAATAAGAGAATTAAACAGATAAAGACGACTAGGGAATGTAGTTGGGTTGAATTACTGCACAGTATCTAATTAAACCATCACGTATTTCTGGTGCTGGGTGTCTGGAACTGACTTGGGTTGTGAATGATATCTCTTGTTCCACAATGAGGTCTTCCCATATGCGGGTTCCTGTACTTGGATTTCTTTGAAGTTTCACTTAGTTTATTTCCCTGTATATATTTATGTATACCCTGACCCCTTAACCTAACCTGGCTTTATGATGTCTGTTTATTATATTCCAAGAGTTTACTAAAGTATGCACTAGAGGTGCTTGAGGGCATTTGTATATGGTTTTCTCTCTGCCTGAAATATTTTCTACTCTCCTTACCTTCACTAAGCTAATAAATATTTATCTTTATAGAATTAGTTCAGAGGCACATTTCATGCCTTCAAAACATTTAAATATCTGAAAGCTGACAGGTTTTAAGACACGACAAATGATATTTATGACTCTACTGGAAAGAATTACTTTGATCTAGATTTAAAAGAATGAAAAGTAATTAATACCAACATAAGTAAAAATTATTTTATCATGGAGGTTGTTAAATAAGTATTAAGTGAGGTATTACATAAATTGTTGAAAAAAACTAGAATAAATTCAGTGATAGAGATAGTGTAGAGATCATATATGATGAAAAATTGTTTTGAGTTGTGCTTTGAAAATGTTATTTTGAGTTGTGTTCACTGACTGCTAGGTTATCACTACAAATTAACATTATATTAGGATTTATAAAGGTGTAAACTAGATTTATGACAGGAAAAGAAGAGATAACAGGTTCACTAGATTCTCTCAGATGATACAGATATCTTTCACCCATTTCTTAATGGTTCTGAAAATAGCATGTTTCTGAATTACAGTCAAAGTATTCTGCCTGTAAGAATTTTATGAAAATGTCAATGGGATTTAAGCTGTTTTGTGGCTAAAGTATCCATTTTATATAGTGAAATAAATTATTTTACATTATAGTAAAACAAAAGTCTTTATTGCCAAATGTATTTTAATGCTCTATATGGAGAAGTTTGTGGTGTCTGGGGTTTTGCTAAAGTTAAAGAAACCCAAGTGCTGAACAGTGAAGTTTACATGTGCCTAAAATTCCTTAACTGTTCAGCCTCTACAAATACTCTCCAAAGCCTTCTTCATCTAACCCTGTCTCATATTTCATTGCAATGCTTGCCAATCAGTTACAGTCTTTGGCCCCATGTCACTTTCATCCCATTGGATGACTGTCATGGGAGCTGCCCAATGGTGCGCTGCTAATAAGGCAGCTTAAAGAGCAGCTGGGGATGTGAAATTGCTGGATTAGGGTCAAGGCCAAGAGAGAAAATGGATGAGAGAGAGAGAGTCTGAATGACTGCCAATAAGCAGGGGTTCTATTATCCTGCTAAAGCAGGACATTCATTACCATCTATTGTAACATAATTTGGGTTTAGTCAAGCTGTCTCTCCCTCTCTTTGGATTCACAATTCATAAACCACAAATGATCCAAAGGGTGCATTGTCCCTTGTGGCCTTGTAACCCTGGGTGAGGGAGAAGCACAGCAGAAATGAATGAGCTATGAAGTCCCTAATGTAAGCACCATCAGGGCCAACACCTTGTTCCTTGGAGCTGTGACATAAGTTGTAGGCACATTGCCAAAATAGTTTTGCATCTCTCCGGAGCCAGTTTGCCCATTAAGCAAAGATAAAATAAAAAGTCCTTGTTTATTCTTTGCAGAAATCAAATCCTAATGCTAACGGCCAGTATCTCCATACTAATTTCTTCTAGTTACTGGTAATATTACTGCACAGGAACAGAAGTTTGTTTTTCCATAAGGATACAAACTTTTAGTTTTTTAGACCTAGTTCTTCCAAGTGTCAGAATAATCTGTTCCTCTATTTTTCAGTTGGTTTGTGTTGTTTCTACACATGAAAAATGACATGTATAAAATTCTCATTTTTTTCCTTTAATCACAAAGCTTCCTTCCCTTTAAATAGGATAAATGTACCTCCCCTTCTTCTTCTCCTCTTCTTGTGCCTCTACTGATCTGTTTCAATTATACTACTTATTACCATTTGGATTCCGTGCTAAAGCCCACCTGCCATCTGAACTAATGGGACCATAGTGTTATTGTCTATGTGCCGTACTCAGGAAGGCAAATGAGCTTGATGAAAAGAGAGCAAGTACAGTAATTCGGAGCAAATTAACCAAGTCATAGTGAATATAATTAATCACTGTAGTAAAGTAAGGAAAAGAAAATTCTTAGCCTGATTGATAGTAAGACACTGCTTACCTCAGTCTGTGGCAGGTGGACCTCAAAGAGCATCCTCTACACCTACCAGAAGGTCACTTCCATATCACAGATAAAAGTACAAGATGTACAACTGTAGTCCTTATGGATCTTTTAAATGTGGCTTTACCACAGGTGATTTTTGAATTGTTCTTGCATTTTTTGGAGTGTGTACGATTCAATCCACATTGGTTTTCTTTCCTCAGGAGCTAAAGTTTCATCTTATATGTATGACTGTTTCACCTGCCATTACCTAGCGTAAATATGCTATAATTCATCTCATTATTTCCATGTATGCTTTATATAGAGACTATCTTAATATTTTTAAAATTTTGGTGTTTTGACTTTAAATGCTTACCAGCATAGGTATTTCAACCTGCCTACACAAACTGGAACAAATGACCCATTAGCAAAGCCTGCTGCTGATTCTTCCAAAGAATTGCTTTATAAATATGTATTTTGAAATTTATAAACACATTGCCTTACTTAATTCTTAGAAACAGAATTGCCTCTTAATGGATTCAGGTCATTTAATGTTATGGTTCAGCGTGTTGTCATAATAACAGCTCTGATACCTAACAATAAAAAACCACATTCTGATCAACAGTATCTGTGAACTCTTAACAAAGCCATCTTTCCTGAAGGCATGAAGTGCTAAAAACGGATTTTTTTTTCTGTGTGGAAACATATTAATGTTCCTGGTAATTTAAGACAATTGATTAACTGTAGCTATTTCCTTTTACTGAAGATAATGTGGTTTATGTGTGGAGATTGATCTAACAGGTATTTTTAATGCTAATACAATGTATAAGAATGAATGTGTTAAGTAGATCTTTGAGCATGTGAATGCTAGGTACTCAAATCTATGAAATCTAGTCTTCTTATAACCTATTGAATGATACACATGGCCTTAAGTAATAATGGACCTCTATTTTAGAAACAGTATGTGTCACATTCATAAAGATTGCTCTACTGAGATGAAGTTTCCATTCCCAGTTTCTTCAAGAAACAAATTCCTGTCCTGATTCATGTTTGTTTCTTTAACAATGTGGAGTCTATGAGTTAGAGGCTGGAGAAAGATATTTTCAGGAAATACTTGCCTAAAGTAATTGAATGGAAATCAAAATAATTGGAGAAAGGAAGGGGGAGGGGAAGGGGGAAGGAGAAAAGTTTTTTTATATAGCTGTCAGTAAATTATAAAGGATTCTACAACTAGAATTTTATTTTGTTGGGGGACGGCAGATGATTGGTAAAGAGTATAGAAATTTAAAAGGTAGACAATCTAGTCTTAATTACTCAGTGTAATGAAGATGGTGAGGGGATTCTGGTTCTCTGTGGGTAAGTTCATGGGAAAGGACAAAATTGCCAGTGATGCTGGGTTGTATAAACCTTTCCTGGAGCAGAGGTTGAGAGATGGGCTTGGATAAGAGGCAAGCAGAAGTTTTAAACATGATTATTTCATAGGACCTTTAAAGTTTTCACTACAATTACAAAAATCATGATATGCTTAGTAAATTTGTAGACAGTGATGGGGCTGAATTCAGCAAAGGGCAAAAACAGAATCAGCTTCTAGATGAGAAGATATATGTTACAACTATAGCTCTCAGGCATAGTAACAGACCCAAAGACATGACGTGCCTTTTAAATGGTACCAAGGCACAATACTTGGTCAGCTGCTGCTCACAGGTTGGCTGTATACCATTATATTTTGGTAATAATAATTGTGCTTATTTATTTAGTTTTTACTGTGAGACAGATAGTGAACTAAGTTCCTTAACCTTCATCACCTACCTCTTCTATAAGGAAATGTATTTTCTTATTTTTCCCCCAAAGAGAAAATGAATGCTTAGAGTTTAAGTAATTTGCCTTAAATCACCCAGCTATTACATTGCGAAGTTCAAATTCAAATCCAGGCAGTCTGGCTCCACAGCCCATGCTCTTAACCACTGAACTAGACTAGTAAGAAAGGAAATGTCAATGTGTTCCACTAAGCATTGCATTTCTGCCAGGGAATGACTTTAATACGAAGAGAGAATTGGCCTTTTGGAATGAAGCCCTAAGGGGTAAAGAACAAATAGAAACTCTGAAATAAATAGAATGATGACCATGTTTATAGAAGCATGTTTTAACATTCTAATTCTTTCACCAAATATGTTTACCCTTTTAGCTTGTAGGAGAGTTACAGTACTACTCAATGGGCTTCTGGAAAATATATTAATTTAGCATATATTTAAAATGATTTAATATCCCATTTTCCAACCCTTCCCTTTACTTATTTCTAGTGGACAGTCAAGGAATAAACAGACAAAACATTTTCCTCAACAGTCTGTAATCTTCTAGAAATTAATGGTAGGATTTTCCCAACCTCTGTGGTTATTTCTCAAGCACCTCATTTGAAACTTACTAGCATGTAGATATGGGTATGAATCACATATTTTCCTTAAAAATTTTAATTTAATACTATGGTTTAGGTGATACTTAATGGTTTAGGAAAGTATAAATGTCAACACACGTATCCTTATCTCTACCACCATTCCTCCCCCACACTTACATAAAATAACCATTATTTTTTGTAGGCGAATGCAGAAGTGTATATTCTTAAAATAGTTACATATGAGTAGAAACAGCTATTAACCCCCAACAGCTTATAAAACATGTGCTTTTTAATTCTGTTTGTGCAAAAGAAAATACTTTGTTATTTTAATAACTATTTTCTCCCTTAGCTCGTTAAGATATTTTCCTGGAAGATTCAAGAACCCATTTCATATCTGCAAGCCTCCCTCAAATCCTCACAAACGGTGACACTACTGGCGCCAATAATTAGAGCTGGAGCAGAGAATACAGATGAGAAGTACTGTGCAAATCACCTTGTTATCATTCTGCTACTTTTATCTGTCCACTGTGGCTTGTGGTTCTTGCTGCAGGAGCTCATCCTGGCTGGGTAAAAACCACAATCCAGTTGCAGACCAAAACCAATCGCTCTCATAGGAATGCTGACAAAAAAGGGAATTATGGGAAATTCCACAGATTACCTAGCCCATATTTTGCAGTCACATCCTTGATGGCATGTACATTTTCCTTTTGGTAAATGCTAGGTCTGTACTGCAGTTCAGTGTTGTCCTGAAATAACTGGCACTCAACAAGTTGATGCTAATGCCCTCTCAGGTTGGCTGGATTCCTACAAACTACTTACTAGTTCTCACTTTTTGGCTACAATGGCTTATCTTTTTTCTCTTGTTCTTGGCAACTATCTCAGGGGTAAGCATGTGGAAAGATTATCATAATTGTTAATGAAAGAGCATTGTGAAATATGGGTGAAATAATCTGCATATAGAAAAGATCATCCTACGTTAAAAAGCCCATTTTGCCTTTGAGCTTCCAAAGTTAGTGTTTTGTTTCTTTTTTAAAGCAATGCAGTGAACAAGTTTCTTTGGGATTATGTTTTTTTTCTTTGCAGGATATAAAAGTAAGATGTAACATATATATATATATATATATATATATATATATATATATATATATATATATATATATGTTTATTTATGTCATATATATATTATGCCAATTTTGCTAAGTCAACAAGTATTTACTTTGGGAAAAGAGAATTTAAAAATTTGTTCTTAATTTGCGTATAATAAAATGTTTCGTATTTATATCTATTTTCCTTATATAATAGCTCACTGACATGTACAATGCTTTGGATGTAGAAAAAGATTAAAATAGTCCTGAAGAAGAAGTTACTATTATCCTTATTTTTATGTGAATTAAAAATGTTTCTTTAGGGTCCCACACACAATAATTTCAGATCTATTTGTCTGAATCCAGAGCTTGTGCTCTGCCCCACCACACTAAAGCGACACAGACTTTACAAAAGTCTGCTTGACTGAGGCATTTTCATATTAGAACAGTCAGGAAAAGATTGACTTAAAAAGCAATTACATTGGTTGTTTTACTTAATGGATTACTTACATAGATCTCAATTTATTGGCTAATTCTAACAGTCAGTCTTATAGCCCCAAGTACTAACAAAGAAATTATTGCTTCTTTTGAAATTGAATTAAACCAAGAATGAAATGCCAAGCCAAACAAAAACTGAGAATATACCAGTATTTATAATAAATTCATAATTTCCATGGCTGTTTTAGATCTTAGTCATCACCTGAGATTTTATTAATGCAAGCTGGAGGAATTTTTCTGAACCAATTCAATAAAAAGTACTTATTGAGCACCTATTATGTGCTCAGCAGATTCAAATATAGGAATATTAAAATGTGAATATATGACAACCACATCAACCTCTAACAGGTGAGTATAAAGGGGGGATTTTATAAAACAGATGAAAGAATTTAGAAATTATAAAAGGTACAAGACAGACTAGTCAGGTTGGAATTGTACTGAATAAGCTGAATCTTGTCAAAGTATGACAGGCAGATTGTAGGAGTGAAGGTGCAGAGCAAGTACCATGATGCTACTGGGGTAATTTGGATGAGAGATAGTAAGGACATGGCTTAGAATAGTGACCCTGTGCTGTTCTTCTTACTTGACTCTTTATTATTTTTACTTTATTGTGTTTTTTAAAAATTTTAGGCTTTTTGCCACTTTCACTCTCACTGTGTTATTTAAACAGTTGTGGTGGAAAGCAAAACAAGGACATGTGATTATAAATTACCCAATCTAATTCTGTTCAAAGCTTTGCTACTGATTTATGTGACTTTAGGACACACACTCTGCTCTATGAGTCAGGTTTCTTAGCTTTCCAATGGAGATGAGGAAATTCCTTACATGCTGTAAAGGTTCTTCAGGCAATAAATTGAATGAAGTTATGTAATTAAATCCCACTTTTACCATCCTGCTCTTCCAACATAGCCAAGAAAACATCTCTACTTTTCATCATTTGCCTCTTAATAATTGTTGACCTTATTCAGATTTGCATGATAAAACACAAAGTGTTTTTCCATACAGTTCTTAATAAAATCCTCACAAGCACGCACGGTGACAATATCAGTTTCCCCCCTTTTCTAGATGAATCTTAATTCCCTCTCTTGATAGCATTTGCTGCTCTCGCTAGTTTCTGAGAATGTAGACTCAGTGTGTCATGTAACTGATATACCTATAAGAGAATCCCAAGTGTCATGCAGACTTGCAAAGCAGTTATTGAGAAAAAATATGATACAGTTTTTGGGAACAGATTGAACGAGAGAAAAAAGGGAATTCTGGATATATAGGCAGTTTAACACAAGAATGCTTAAATAATAGCATAAGAATATTCATCTTTTTTTTGGATTCTGTGTTGTTTATTCCATCCAAATACATGAAGTTCTGATGAAATAAAATTATATGGCACAGATAAAAACAGGCCATGAAAGCCCAGAGTCGTTTTAGGGCCAAATTGCAGACAACCCAATAGTTCACATTTTAGGAATTTGAAATTCTTAAAAATAGATAAGGTGGTTTCTGAAAAAGAGAGAGAAGGAAAGAAGAAAGAAAAAAAAAAAAAAAAAAAGAGAGGAAAAGGAGGGAGGGAGGAGACAAGAAACCAGAATATTCATCTTTGATGTTTTCCTTTTTCTCACCATACATACCCAATCAGCTACTTTTTCCTGTGTATCATCCTTTTAAATGTCTTTTATACCTGCGTATTTTTTCAGGCCACTCCGATAATCGCAACTCAAATTAAAACCTGACCACTATTAAAATAGTCATATTGTTTACCTGCTCTTCAATTTCAGTGCATTTCTGTTAAGTAAAGAACAGAGTTCAGTCTACTGAGTAGTGAAATTCAGGCGTGTCCACAGTCTCACCCCAGGATTTTGTTCAGTGGAATCCTGGAGACCACAGTACTAACAGGAGAGCTAATTACCTACCTTTCTTTCTTCCTCCATGTTCAATGATATCTGCACTGATAGCTTGACAACTGCCAAGGTAGGAACAGTTACACCAAAGAAATTGGCAAATACTATGAAACGGGTTTTCTTTCACCAGAAACGGATGTTAAACCCTTATCTGCACACCATTGATTCTGTTCCAGATTCCATTATCACTATGATTCTTAGGTACATTTGATACTTCTTAAATCCATTCATGGCTTCTTCCATCATTCTGTGATGTACTTCTCCTCATTCTGACTAGGTGAAAAATCATAATTTTGAGGGATGACAATAGTTTTCTAGGGTAGATTTTTTTCTGTTCTAGAGTGTTCTTTTGAGAAGCCTGTTTTAAACCTCGAAGAAAAAATAAAAGTAATAATTTTCCTTCCAGGCCAGGCTGTAATTCCATCTGCTCCCAAGCATGCCTTATTATTTTAAAGATATTATTTAGAGCAGTTTTAAGTTCACAGAAAAATTGAAATTATAGAGATTCCCCATATACCTCCTGCCTCCACACACACATCGCCTCTCCATAGTCAGTATCCCCCACCAGTGTGGTACATTTGCTGCAAGTGATGACCCTACGTTGACACATTATAGTCAGCCAAACCGTAGCCTGCCTTACAGCTCACTTTTGGTGTTATATTTTTCTTGGGTTTGGACAAATTTATAATGACATGTATCCATCATCACACTTTCATACAGAGTATTTTCACTGACCTGAAAACCCTCTGTGCACTTCTTCATCCCACCGCCCCCCCACCCTTGGCAACTACTGAGCATTTCTACAGTTTTGTCTTTTTCAGAATGTCATCTAGTTGGAATCATACAGGATGCAGCCTTTTCAGATTGGCTTCTTTCACTCAGTAATACGCCTTTAAGTTTACTTCATGTCTTTTCATGGCATGATGGCTCATTTCTTTTTAGTGGTGAATAATGTTTCATTGCCTGGATGTACCACAGTTTATTTATCCACTCACCTACTGAGGGACAGATGCCTTATTTTTCACAGCTAAAAAATAATCCCACCATTCTCTGTGCTCTCATAAGATTTTATTTATATCTTCTTTATAATACTTAACTTCTTACTTAGTGTCGCTATTATTTACTTTTTATCCTTCCTACTATACTACATATTTTGAAGGCAAAGTTTGCATCTTGTTCACGTTTATTCCCATCTTGCCTACTTTAATGTGTTTCAGTAAATAAATGTTAAGTGAATGGAAAAATAACATTGAACATTTTAATGACCTCATATTTCCACAGTTCCTCCATTTTTTCTCACTAAATCTGGTAACTTTTTTTTTCAAAAATCTATTGAAAAGATCTTTGAAAGAAAAAAGAATTGCCCCATTCATTGTCACTTCATGATCAAACATGAGTATACTAAATGCCAAATGAGTCACAGGCACTGCTTTTGAATGACACTTAGGAAGGAAATAAGTAGAGAACACAATGCTAAAATAGCTATTGAATTTCAGGTATTTTTCTAAAGAAAATAATGCAAACCAACATGGTGTTTTACAAGTACCCTTAAAGGTCAGTGGGAGAACAAACAGCACTTGGAAAAATGTTCTGTAAAAATGTTTACTTAAATGTTTGGTGAGGGGAAAGTATTTGCATAATAAAATGGCTTTATTAACAGCATAGTGGGCCTCACTTTCTTAGTTTGAAAAGAAGCTAAGTGGTCTCAACACTATTTTTGTTTTCTACTAGGATAAATGTAGACAATTTCAGAATTTAATGAAAAATTCTATTAATCTCCCAATGCTTACACACATTTGCTCAGGTTTGGGAAGTTACCTGAGTCCACTCAAATTCAGTAGTTTTAAAGTTACAAAATATATACCCTTATTCACTGTTTTATGCATGAAGATTTTTGTCACTTCCAACATCTTAATTTCCTAAAAAAAGTCTCATAATGTGTTCAATCAGCAGCCAGTTGAAAGAACTGATTCACTGGGCAGGAGAGCAGGTGCTGCTGACTTCCCATTTGGAAGCAGCTGGCTGCTTTTATTAGAATGATCTCGGTTAGCTCCAGTGTTAAGAAGTGTGCCAGGGGTATAGTGGTCAAGGCTTGATCTCTCCCTGCTTTGTCCTATTCTCCGACCACGCATTACACTTAACCTTCGTAAGCTACGTGCATTACACAGCCCTTGCCGACAAAGGAAATGCACGAAGGGAGGTTGAAGCTGGATCAGTACAAAACTGCTGATGAAACGGAAAAAATGTAATCCGAAATATACACATACCACTGAGGGTGTTCTGTTATACCATTCTTGCATCTAAAAGTCAGTAGTTGTAACACTTAGGATTTTCCATAATTAACATTAATAGACAAACTCCCGTGGGTGGCTTTTAGGGGAGGGAAGAATAGAATTTTAAATTTAGGTTAAGAGTGTTGATGATATTTGTATGACATAATTATAGAAGTAAAAACAATTTCTGCTCTTTTACTGAAACTTCTCTTTAGTACCATCCCAGATTATAAGAGTCAGCAGATGTTAGCTCCATGTCAGGGAAAACCATCCTGGGAAAAGGTCAATTCCCTCTAATAATGCAAAGCTGGGAATCATCTGTATAACTGCACACAGAGAAAAAGGCTAGGGAATTGATATTGTGTGTTCTGTTCCATAGAATACAGCTGATAATTCCAAATAGGCCATTTAGCTTACCTATAGATACATAATATATTAGATTTATATAATATATATATAACACATATAAAAGGAAGTGACAATACTATAAATTGTGAAAGTATCAATATTTTGAAGAGGTCATGTCAATACTCTAAAAGTAGTTATTAAAACAATGACGAAATCTCTAGTAATGGCAACAGCTAAATTTTCTGAGGAACTTTTATGTCAGGCATTATATGATACATATTTCTTCCATTATCTCATTTGCCTCTAGAACTACTACACATCTATAGGTATTTTATCTCCTCAGTTATACAACTGAGGAAACCAGGGCTCAGAGAGACTTAGCCCTTTTCTCAAAATCCCACAATTAGTAACTAGTGTCACCAGCACTTAAACCCAAGGTATTCTGTCATCAAATGTTTTTTTCTTGACTATGACACTAAATTAAATATGATAAAATAAAGATATTTTAAAAGTATCATAAATTATGAATATCATTATAAGGGTATCCATTATACAACACGGACATTCAGTTTTTTTCATTTTACATTCAGACATTTGAATATCATTACATGAGCATTTTTCCAAAATGTGCTCTAATAATTATGCATGTTATTATAAATATTACACAAAAAATGTGTACTGTAGTTAAATGAGTCTGGGTTAGACAAGTTTAAATAGAGCTATGTTACTGCAGGATTCACTTTTTGGATCACAATGTGCATTCTGATTCTCCAAAAAGAAGAGTGAAATAACAAATGTTTGCCAATGTTTATTGCCTGTTTATCATGTTTCAGGCACAAGCATTACTTCATTTAATTCTAACAAGCTTATAAGTTCAGTTCATTATCATCATTTAACAGATGGGGAAGCTGAGGTTTATAAATGTGAAATAAATTGTCTAAGGTCCCAAAACTAAATTGAAACTACAGACACTATCTATCTGAACTACTAAGATAAACTATATTGCTGTCTTTTCTATTAAGAGACCTTTAAATTTTTTTTTTAATCTAGAACACACTTGGAATCACGTAGTTAAGACATAGTGACATACTGTATGTACTTGTTATTTTATCAGTATCTGCTTCCTCTCCCTGAGGCTCGTGAGCTCCTTGGTATGGGAATACAAATATGATGCATCCTAAGAAGAGTGCCTGATACATAAGCACTCATTAGATATTCAATAAATAGTTATTGAATAAATTAACCTTGTCTGTAAATTGATTGACCTTACTCTTCTTGGTTGCCAGATCTACATAGACAATAGTATTGCTAATCCCCAGAGTCAACCAAACCTTAGTGTTGAAAGTGAAAGCAGGTAAAGGTAAAAGGAAATCACAGTTCTATCATACCTAGAATCTTGAGAATAAAATATATTTAATAGAATACAAATTATTAGATTACATGTAATCAGGGACTGGATTATAGAATCAAAAATATGGATTGTAATTCCCACCAAAAACTACTATTTCAAAATTATATTTATGGTCAAAGTAAACAAATTGTTATTTATTTAAAAATATTGTGACATAGTGAAGAGGCCATGTTAAGCACAGAATTAATTATGACATAGGCTGGAATTCTACCTTTTCACTTTTACCTCTTTGGGCAAGTAAGCACAAAGCACTGAACCTTATTTACCTGATTTCCAAATGGTTCTGCTATCTTTCTTTCAGGTTACTGAAAAAATTAAGTGAGATAAACTACCCAGAGTATCTAGAACATAACAATAAACAAATAAATGGTAACAATTACTTTTACTCCAGCTGACTTTAAATCAATTCAGATTGTTGATTTTTGAAGAACCCATTTACTTATAAGGGAATTGAATCCATGTAAGTAGCCTGGTCATAATCTGCTACTTCTGAACCTGTCCATTTCTAAGAGGTTTATTTCTCATGTTTAAAATATGCTCGTACCCTGACCATTCATCAGGTTAACTCACCAACTTCTCTAACAATCTGAAAATTGACTTCAGAAGTTCCCTTCATCTAGAAATAAACATGTTGAGAAGCATTAATCTGTCATATATAGGACAAAAGAGACTAGCAATTCTACATAAACCAGATAAATCTCCTGCTATTTCTAATAGAGCACAGGTCTTTCTGACATGTCACTGCTAAATGTTCTACCTTACAAGATTGAAACTGTCCAAAGTCACTCACTATTCTAAACAGGATCAATACTAAAAGGGATTTACTAGTCACCTCAGTGCATAAATCTACTATGGTTAAAGCTGGTTCTAAAGGATATAATGCTAACCCTGGAAATTTTCCTTTTCTTGTTCAGAGGAAGTAATGAAATAATACATTCATTTACACAGTGATATAGAATATTTGTTTTTTCATCATAACTATAAATGTTATTCAGTCATTCATTTACGCATTCATTATTTCTCAAATATGTATGGAGTGTTACTGGCACTTCGGGAACTACAAGGTTTGATTACACATAGATTGTAAGCTCCTTAAGGGAAGGATCAGAGAAAGATAAGTATGAACCTAAGTAAATCAATTTCAGTGTTGAAATGGGTAGGTATCACACGTACACTAAGATAGGATTTTAGAGAGGGAGAAATTGCACTTGGTTTAGAAATCATAAAAGCCTTTATAGAAGTTTTGTGCATTAGTGCTGGGACTTGAGGAATGGATAAATTTGGATATGCAGAAAGAGGAAACAGCATATTTTTAAATTTTTACAATAGATTTAAAGCTTCTACAATAGAGTAAGTAGTAGGAGACAGTCATCAAATGTGAGCATTTAATCATTCAATTAGACTTTTCTAACAAAGAATCATTTGAATGCCATAAACAAGATTGGCGTGTATTTCCCAAACACCTCAATTACTTCCAAGTTGAAGTATTTTGAGAGATGAGTTGATCCTTCTGGTCTTCAGGGCAACATTTTATTCATCTCCTGTCAAATAGAGGCCTGCATAATCAGGAGATTACAGCACTGTAGCTGTTTTACTCTTAAATTTATCTCTCCTGCTTATTTAGTATGGATGAATAATAAAATTCTGACAACTTCTATGTGACATCTGGTTAAAGTATGAAAACACAATTATTTGAAAGAATAAATCAATATTTATCTATTTAAAAACAAATATATAAATAACCAATAGAGTCATGAAATGGGGAATGTTTTAAATGCATTAAATACCCATTTGTAAATGGCGTCTGTGATGAAAACTCTGAGAATAATTTCCACTTTGGTAATTTTAACATTTGCTTGTGGAAAGCTTTACTTCTGTAGGATATTAAGAGGTTTTACTTCCCTTCTCCAAGGATTATATGGTCAAATAAGTTTGAGTTAAAACAAAGTTAAGTTTATTGCAGGAATTAGCTCTCAAAGTCTTTTACATAAATTAGAGAGCAGTGTGAATTTCCTGCATGGTACCTGGAATGCAATATGTCACAAAGTATATGATAATGAAACATTCTTTTACATAAAAAGCTAATAAACTACAAAATAAATGAACAAATCAAAGCAAACAAAAAACAAACACATAGATACATGGAGCAGATTAGTAGTTACCAGAGGGGGAGTGGCAGGAGGGAGAGTGAAATGGATAAAGGGGATCAACTGTATGGTGATGGATGGAAACTAAAATTTTGGTGGTGAGCATGTTGTAGGGTATACAAAAGTAGAAACATAATGTTGTACACTCGAAACTGTTATGTCAGTGTTACCACAATAAAACTATTTCTAAAGATTACAAAACCTTAAAGAAAGTAAAATAATAATGAATCATCATTCCCCCACCCTTAATTCCAAGACCTCGAATAGATCATTCAACTAAAGATGAAAGCTTCATGAATATTAGAAAGATTGATTTCTGGATTTATTCAGTCCAATTTTTTAAAAAATGTGCCTAGGAAGAAGGCATTATGCTTGGTGCTAGAGGGGCAGCAGAACATAGTGATGAAGAACAAAAGGTCTGGAGTCAGAGAGTTTGGGTGTATATTCCATGGCAGTTACTTATAATCAAGTTACTTATCCTCTCTGTGCTGTAGTTTCCTCATCAGTAATGGAGATGATGATATAGTAGAATCTATACCCCGTAGTGTTATGAGGACTAAATAATTGAATCACTGTGACATTCTTAAAAGAGTCTTAGCCACATAGTATTATATATGTATTAGCTAATATAATAGCCACCTTCATAATTTAAAAACATTAGCTTTTTATAATCTAAGTATTTATTGAGAATTCCTATCCAAGATTGTAATCTCGGTTTAATTATTTGCCAGCTATGCTTCTTTGAGCAAGTTATCTAATTTTTGAGTTTTACTTTTCTCATCTGTTATATGGGGGGGGGGGGGGTGATAATGACTTCATCACGCTGGTAATTATACCTCTGCTTTTTCCACTGACCTCCCTTTAGAACAGAATCTATTGTCTCCATAAAACTAGAATTTTGTCCTTCCTAATAGACTCAGCATTCAGTGGAATTTGTGCCTGCCTTATCAAATCTAACAAATACATAAGATTTCTTCATGCCCAAGCTCAGAATCGAGATGAGATGGCTCCACAATAGAATGACAAATATTTTGGGAAACTTTTCATGCATTTGTAATGGAAAAAATTAAGTCAAATAAATATTGACTGGCAGCCAGACTGTTCTTATTTTTTAAGTAACAGCTTTGCACTATAATTATCACAATTCACCCTCGTAATGTATAATTCGGTGGGTTTTGGTATGCTGAGTTGTGCAACCAACACTTTCTAATTTAAGGACAGTTTCATCACTTCAAAAAGAAATCCTATGCTTATTATCAGTCACTAGTCATTCCATTCTGCTCCACTCCAGTCCCTTGCAACCACTAACCTACTTTCTGTCTCTATGGATTTGCCTGTTCTGGATATTTCAAATAAATGAAATCAGAATATGACATCTTTTGTGACTGGCCCCTTTCACTTGGAATAATTTTTCAAGTTTCAAACATGCTGAAGCACGTATCAACACTTTATTATTCCTTTCTATTGCCAAATAATGTTCCATTGTATGGATATAACACATCTTATTTGTCCACTCATTTAACTGACAGGCACTTGGGTTGTTTGCAGTTCATGACTATTATGAACTATGCTGCTATGAACATCTGTATGCAGATTTTTCTGTGCAGCTCTTTGTTTTCAGTTCTCTTGGGTATATACTTAGAAGTGAAATTGCTGTGTCATAAGGTAACTATGTTTAATATTTAATTTAAATTAAACTACGTTTAATATTTAACTGCTAAAGTATTTTCCAATATGACTGCAGTATTTTACAATTCCACCAGCAATGTGTGAAGATTCCAAGTTTTCTCCAATACCTGTCAGTCTTTTAGTCATCCCAGTGGGTGTAAAGTGGTATCAATGTGGTTTCCGACCATTTATATAGGACTGAAATTATAAATAAAATTTGAGGTGGGGGATATCATATAATAATGTAACTATAATGCAGAGTGAGAAAAAAAAAAAAGTAAACCACTCGCCATGAATACATTGCCCTTTTGATGAATGATCAAGAATATATTCAGTTCCATGAAAATATACTTCTAAACTTCAGGAACTGGAGAAAGTTCTGAAACAGTACTATTTTCCTCATTTTAGAAACTCTAGAAAAACTATGGTCTATTTGAGTAAAAGCAAGATTTTTCAATACACTTAAAAATATGGACTTTCCAGTAGAATTTACAATTTTGCATTGGAGGCAGCTTCCGAAACAGTTATTTCAATTACACTTAGGAGATTTAATTTTTTAAAAAAAGTATATCTGAGCAAGCTTTAAGTTACCACCTCTTAAAAGTGCTTTCTAGGGTATACAGAATTTTATTTATTCTTATTTGTATTAGTTTCCTATGACTGCTATAATATTATCAAACTTGATGACTTGAAACACACATTCTTCTATAGTTCTATAGCCCAGAGTCTGAAATCAGTTTCGCTGGGTGGAAATCAAGGTGTCAGCAGGGCTACACTCCCTCCAGAGACTCTAGAGGAGAATCTGTTCCTTGCCTCACCTAGCAGCTGCTGGCTGCCAACATTCCTTGCCTGTGGCCTCCTTACTCTAATCCCTGCATCTGTAATTACATCTAACTTTCTACATGGCCACAGATCCAGATATACTATTTTATACCTAGAGATGTAAATGTTATGCTTTAAACTTCCTTTAAATGGTAATGATAAATCATTTCATATTTCTGTGGCCAGGTATTCTTAGTCTCAACAAACCGACTAGACCTAATGTAAATTACTGTCTATGGAAGTTTGTGGAAAAGTGGGACAAAACTAGAGTAATTAGAATACTATTTTAAGAAAAATTTATTGAATATTTATTACTCTGTGCCAAATATTATAGCCAGTACTGACGATGTCAAGATCACTGCTGAATTAGTGTCCCATGGAGAGAGACATGAAAAAAGGTATGCAGACTATAATGGAACAAGGAACATCTGGGTAAAGCTGAAAGAGGGTCACACAAAGTTAACGGTGTTAGCAGCTGGTCCCCGGCCTGACACATTGGAGATAAGCAATAAATATCTATTGGGTGGATGAATGGACAATTCATAAAATGATTTTTGAAATTTAAAAAAAATGAGTATAATTTTACATTACTGATCAATTAAAGATAGAATTTCTAGGAAAAGGAAAAACTCTGTAAGAGTTACTAATAGTTTGTAGATTGAAATAGAAGGAGATATATTTCTACCAATTAAATTGTTTGATATAATTAGGACAACTTAAGATGCTTAAAATTATTCAGAGCCCAAAAGAGCTTTTGTTTTTGTGGGCTAAAGTTCTTAATATTTACCCTATTATAAATTCAAACTAAGAACACTAAAAGATATTTACTCATTCATTTTAAACTATAATAAACCCAGGTATATTTACATAAACAACATTTTTATAGAAAAGGATATTTCCCAAAACAAGTTAATGTGAAGAGTAAATCTCTTCAATGTATGATTTAAGATAGTTGAATTCTCATATCTGCTTATGTACCTAATCTGCTTAAGGTTTTGTTGTTCAAGTATATAAAGAAAATCCACGTAGATATTAAGATGGAAAATATTATTTCAAATAATTCTGCAAATCTTTGATAGTACACTAAAATGTGCAAGTGTTAGTTTCTTCAAGATTAGTTGCCAGGCTAATGAATAGTTCAGGCTACAAATTAAACAACTGCACGTGTGCCTTTCCTCCAGACAACCCTTGTCCTTGCTATTCAGAAGTGCTTTGTTGTGTCCTTCTCGTTTCATTACATAAAATATTAGAAGTATTTTTATAGCTTGAGATTTAATAAAATGAAATTTTAGTGCTTCAAAGACTTTAAGTGAACTGGCTTTTTTTTTTTCCCCTGTGGCAATGAAGAATATAATGATTCTAAGTATTGTTTGCTGCCACTGAAATGGTCTTGGAGGTCCCCTAGAATTACTTGGAGAACTGCTGGATTAGCACATGAGTTATTAATTGAATTATCAAATTATAGAAATATCATTTAAGAGAATATTGAAATGATTTTTATGTAAAAAGTACCAATGTGGCTACTTCTGTCAAGACAATAACAAATGGCTATGTTTTTTCATCCCCCTAAAATTGATGTTCCCCAAGAAAGCCTTTTAATCACAGAAGAGCCCTCAGACACTTGCAACCCATTGCAGACAGTGAACAATATCTCCCACATACTAATGAATCAATAAATACTTTTTAAATTTTTAATGCATTCAGCAAGTCAAATTACAATTGAAAAATGAGCTGCTAGGGAAGGAAACTGACAATTATGAAATGATGCTGAGATCTAAAAACAGGAGAGAGATTTTCAGAAATATTTAGAAGACTTTAAAAGTATAGCTAGTAGTTTATTTAGTGCTAACTAATAACTTCAAGGAATTTTTTTTTTTTTTTTTTTTTTTTTTAACTACAACAGGAGGATCCTTATTCTTACTTTGGATAACTTGTTGAAAAATACCAAAACATTACTAACTATACTGATTTTTCTTTAAACTCAAAATATTTGAAATGGAAGGAAATATAAAAAATTAGTACTCAAAGAAATGTGTTCAATGAATAGAAAAACTCATATTGAAGTTTCCCAGTAACTGAAGTATAATTTGAAATCTCATCTCTCAATCTATTCATTCCCTACATAGTAACTGTGTAAGGAATCTCTTTGAAATCTGAACATTTAGCTGTCATTGTTATTTCACTTCTGCAGGGAAGTTTTAAGAAAAGATGTTCAAAAGTTAGTGTTTTGCTTGGTATGGATTTAAGTATACAGAGCACAGAACTGAACATTTTTGGAGGAAGAAATTCAACTATTTCTCAGCTCTTTATTATAGAGTTGTTTCAGTACTTAGAAATGAATATGTACATATTAAAATGTAAATTACAAAAATGTTTAAAACCCGTTATAAATGTCTTATGATCACTTACTGTTTAAAATGCCTATGTCCTTTCTCAAATCAATTTAATAAAAATAGTTCAAAGCTGACATTAGATTAAGAATCTGCAAGTTGATAATAAAGAGCAATAAAAGTACCTATCACTAAACGTCAAAATTAGAGACCATACTGAACTTTACAACTCCTGAGATTCAGATCTATGTGCAAATTATTAAACAAGAAGTATTTCCATTTGGTTTAGGAGCTCAACAGTCTTTCTTATCTTAAGTTAATTTACCTCCTCTGAGTTATTACTAGATTTTTTATATATCTTCCTTCAATTTCTATAAGGAAAACTTATATTTACAATGGATGGCATTTTAATAATTTAAATTCAAATATAAGACAAATATTAAGTATTACTAAGATTTAGAATGGCAATACAAACCATATTGAATTTCCAATGTAATGTCCTTATGACAGCTCAAGTACCAAAAATATTATTAAATTACTATCTTCTAGTAAAGAAGAATACATTTTATCATTATGTTTATGAAACTAGCCCCATAAACAGGATCAATTGGCATGACTGCAAATACAGGAAGTATGAACTTGTGAAGGTTATTTTTAAATTTTTCGGCGGCAGGAGAGTGCTCTAGTATTGTACACGAGAAAACAGGGTGGATTCTTAAATGTGCCACCTGAATATTTTCTACAGTATTTCACATTTCTATGTATCTTTTCCCAGTTAAACTGGCTGTTTGCCACAAACATTTCTTTAAAACTGAACTTTTACCATTATAAATCTTCATCTCTTATAGTGTGAAGACATCAATAACAGCGTGACATTTCTTTCTCATGTGATGTAAACTGAATTTTTTGTATGTTGAGGATTAGCCAATATCGAAAATTGCTATTTCCCAAGTCAACATTAAAATTTAGCCTCACAAGTATTCCTGTGGAAAACATGCCCCAACATTCTTCTCAGACGGCACTGAAGCCGAGGCTTAGTTTTACTTTAACCACATCAGTAACAACATGTAAAGTATGTGGTCACAAACAGTATCTCATCAGCAAAAACTGGTTCAGAAACCTTCTACGCAATTCTCCACACACAGCAATCTGTAGGTTATTGGTAAGAACACTCAAGATGACTTTCCCTGAAGAGATTTCTCGGAACATGAGAAGTGGCATGAGAGTCTCAGCAAGAGTGTTCCAGCCTGAGGTATTTAATCCCTTAGAGCACTTTAGAAAAAGAAGATACAAATATTCCACTGTGGCAGATGCTTTTTCACTCTTCCCTTTCTGTGACTAAAATGTCATGTTATGCCCTATTCTCTGACTCTCAGGCATAATTCTTAGACGATCTATAGTCATATAAAAGTGTGCTCTGTAGCCAGCAGGAACCCAATAATAACACATTTCTGAGACTAGTTTAAAGTACTATAATCTTCAATATTAAGAATCCTAAAATTAAGGCCCAGATTCCTTCATATTCTAAAATGCAGTTGTTGATGATACCTGGCATCCATGGAGAGCTTAAAAGGTAGCAGACACTTTGATAGGTTTTTTAAATAGAAATTCCCTTATCTATTCCTAGCATAGAGAATGATAAAAGTAAAATTATGATCACCTTCTTAAAAAATAAAACACCTGAGGCTTAGAGCATAAAGCTACATGTACAAGTTCTATAGCTAACAAAATATTCTACTGACTAAGAATTTACACTACACCAGTATATTCTATAATGGACAAATATGGATTCAATTCTTAGGCTCCATCATGAAGGCAAGGATACATTATAAAAGTGATAAATTCAACTGTCTATGCTATAGTGTTAAGTTACAATAATCATCTATTAGAGAATTAATAAAGCTACAGTTATGGATTGGGGTTTATTAAATAGAAAATATTGTTTTGTGCCAGGCATATTACTAGCTGAGAACACACTACTAAACAAAATAGAGAGGATCTTGGCATTCATGAAATTTGCTACCCAGACAAGTCCTCAATGTGGCATAAGCTGTGGTAAAAAGAATTTAAAAACAGGGTATCTGTGGATTAGTGGAAAAGGCGAGTTTCTACATTCTCTCGTTTTGTTTCCTGGAACCATGTACATTTGTATACGCGGCTGTTATTGATCACTAACTGCTCAAGTTTCAGTGAATTCCCTGGGACTGCAAGGGACAATTTTTCAATTTATAAATCATAAGGACCAATTTATTCTTCACTCTGCAACCACCTATCTTCAGGCCATTTTCCTGATAATGTTTATCTACAACAGAAATGACATTGAAGGTCAGTCAACAAACTTGTCTTGTTTTTTGACAGTTCTGGTGAAATACTGATGGGAAAGAGAATTAAAAATATTGCTTGAAAAAGAGTTTTTGGGAATTAACATTTTTGTAGATTGTACTTATCCATGTTATCCTCATATCTCTTGCCACCATTAAACTATTGGATAAAGAGAGGGGGCATTCCCTATCCAAGAAAAAGGATAGTGTGGTTCAATTCTGTGATATTCAGAAGATCAAATGAAGATTAGGATCTAATTGTTAGCGGTATAAGCTATTATTTTTAAAAACGGAGAGCTCAGAAGAATGTCAACTAGTATAACCAGACCAGTCTTGAATCACCAGACAACACTGTGTATTGTGCCCATTCAACAAAATACTGGTCACAGAGACGAATAGGTGTTTAGTAGGTACCCAGCAAACTAAGGGGAAAAAAAAAATCCACATTTGCCTAAAAGATTAAATTTATGGTCATGACATAAAAAGTGAAAGAAATACAAAATGAGACACAGGTGTTACAGTTCCTATGACTTTCACTATGGTATCATACTGGGATGTGTTGGTGATAAATGTAGTTTATACACCTCCCTGCAATTTCTTCTGTAATAGCTATAATTTTGAGTACACTGAGTGCTATTCAAGTGACAACAGGATTGTGAGTGGAAGCATGCACTTTTCTAAAATGATCCAAGTTTTTTTTTAACCTTTACAGTTTTCAAGTACTTGGGAGCATATAATGTTTATAAAACTACTGAAATAAGTTAATACCTTAATTGCTCCTGAAAACACTCCTAATATGAAGCATCAACCTTGTCTGTTAGGTGTTCTTCCCACCACAGTCTCCTTAGCAATAATACAAAGTTCTACAAGATCTCAAGAATCAGAATGTGATACCACTTTGGAAAAAGAGTCTGAAGGCAGGAATGTCTAAAATTTTTCCAACCAAACATCACAGAAGCATTCAGGGGGAATAAAAAGGAGCACTCAATATCAAGAATCTTTTAAATGGAAGGATATTATTCTCTTTAGATTTCTAAGAAAATATACATCTCAGTGGATATTCCTTTACTATCAGCAATAATTATGCATTTATGTAGTTATTCCATTTTTAACATATACAAACTGCTGTGTGTACATTTAATTCTACTAAAAGCTAACATTATTCAAATTATAGCTGAGGGACACTCAGCTACTAGATGGCATTCTTGATTCCTCCCTCTCTCATACACTACAGTCAGTCCATCAAGTCCTGTCTATTCTACCTCCAAATGATGTCCCTCATCCATCTACTTCTCTCCACTCTTAATACCACCTCCCTTGTCTAAGCCATCATCATACCTTTCTGTCTGGGTAACTAAGTCATTGCCATCTTTTCATTCTTGCCCTGTTCCTACCCAGTTATCAGCAAGAGGGATGACAAGGAAAATCACATTATGCACACCTGCTTAAAGCCTTTAATTTTCTACCCTTCTATCTAGAATAAATACAAATTCTTTCCATAACATACAAATCCCTAAATGGTGTAGTTCTAGCCCTTCTTACAAAACTATCATATCATGCTCCAGTCCTCCAACTCATTATATTCTAGAATAACAGTCATCTGAAATACCTTAGAACAAATGATCTATCCTAAATTAAGGTATTTGCCCTGGTTGCTCAAGAACTTTCTTCCTTTATCTACTAGCATAACATTTCTTCTCAGCTTTTATGCATAAGTTTAACTGGCAATTTCTCAGAAATGTTGTCTCAGAATAAAATAATGCATTATATTCTGGTTTAAAATAATATGATCTAAAATAATTTCTTTTTAGTACTTAAAATAATATTTTCTTATTTTTTGGTGTCCCTTGCTAGGATAAACAGCTCCATGAAAGCATATCTGTGTTTTTCTTCTGTTGCAAAATTGTCTGGCAAAGTGCTCATAACCGTAGGCACTCAGTATGTTAATTTAATAAATGACTGAGTGAACCAGCTACTCATAGCCTTTAACTACTGTGTTTTTTTCTTTTAAACAAACAGGGAAATGATAATCAACATGCTAAAGAACACTCAAAGAAAACACAATTTCAAAAATATTATCTGATTATTTTGTTAAACACCCTAAGAAAAGCTGGAATAATAATCATAATGGCCAACATAGTTCAGGTAATCTACATGTTACTATTTTGATTCTAAAAAATCAAAAGAGCAAAATTTTAAATTAATGTTAGAAAGATATCATCATCATTCACATCTTACTTTTTTCATCTGTAAAGTCCCCAAAACGTTTCATAAATTGCCCAAAGTCCTAGGGCCAGTGAGTGGTAGAATCAGTCCTCAAACCTAGGTAGTCTAATGTTAGAGCTTCCAACCTTGCTATTTTTAACAAAAGTGAATGCCTTCATTTTGATTACAATGGTGCTTCTTTCATTAATTTTTATAATTTGTTTTACAGAAGGTCTTTTGATCATTTAAAAGGCAATAACGCCTGCTGACATACACGGATATTTATTTTACAAAACATTAATTTCTTCTACATTTGTTTATATTTCTGTTTAGTCAACTTCTTCACTTATGAACAGTCTAAATGAAAGTACAGAGCCTATTTTCTAACAAACTATTAAATATCTTGCCTGATATATATGTGTGTGTGTGTGTGTATATATATATATATATATATGACCTCAAATTACAAGTTTTAAAATAATTATATTCTGAATATTCATTTCACACTAATAATTTCAAAATTATAGAATAGAAGAAGAAGATTTCTGTATTTTATTGTAAAATTTTGTATAGTAGCAGTTTCACATGTTACATGATACATTTTCATGCATATTGAAAATATACCCACAGGATTAATTTTAACAAACCTTATAAAATGTACAAGCACTGATTTTAAATTTACCTTTATAAAACAATGCAATATACATTTATGTGCATGATACATCTTAATAAAATTGTTTTTCCAGAAAAGACTTCTAAAATAATGTTTCATAATTTGAATCTATTGTTCACAACTAATGTCACCATAAAATTACATGAGGACTGTTAAAAAACACACACCCTGAACAACAACATGAGAGTATTTCCCTATGCTATGTACATCTACTTCACAGGTAAGAAAGGTCTTTGGGGAAACTTCATTGGCAGCTTTCCTAGAAAAGGCTCCTCTGGGCTGTTTTATTCTGGGTAATAAAATAAATTAAGATATTAATTAGCTGTGCAAAGCTCAGGTGGCCATGTGACCATACAGAGAACAGACTACAGCCTTTTGAAATGTGTTTACAGTTTTTGAATGCAATAAAATCAATAATCATTTCCCTTCATTTAATTATAATTTCAAGATTAGGTACATTGGCACTTAAAGTAAAAATGTTAATGAAGTTGAATTAATTTCTTTATCTTTAAGACTAAACCCATGACTTCTACCAGGTATATTTTATCCTTGACCATTGAGCCTGAAAGCCAGTGGTGAAGAGGTTAAAAGCAAAGGATATTTCTTGGAAATATCTGTCTACCATTAATGCAAGAGAGACTTTGTTTTTGCCAATAAACAAAATCAGTTCTCTACCTTGTCTGCTACTGGTATGGATGGACTCACTGCATCCATTTAGCCCATCAGTTGCTTACTTCACAGGAATGCTGGACTAAGTGCTTTTGTTCAAGAAGAAAAACAAGAAATGAAACCAAGTTTGAAGTTTTAAAATCCTGAATCTAGCCTTAAACAGAGCTGATAAAGAGACTATTCATTTTGACATATTTCTCGATAGTTTTATTATTAGGTCTTTTTAGATGTTTTGAAAGTCTAGCTACTCCTCCATATAGGTTGAATCAAACCTCACTTAGGTACTTCCCTGTCAACCAAATCCATAGGATTATGTTACTTAATATTAGGTTATACAAACAATCACTTTGTTATATCAACTGAAAATGTTTTCAAGTGGAAAAAATGAAATTTCACTCTTCCTTTTGTATTTTTATTTAATGCTATACAAATTAACATTAATATGACTTGTCCCATCTACTGACTTGTTTTTCAATAAAACACAAGGTCAGAGTTTACCTCTCTCACTCAATTCTTTGCACATAGGTTTTTGTTTTTAATCTTTTGTGAGTGAGAATTTAAGTAGCTCTGAAAAGAACTGGCCCAGAAAACTTTCACTAGTATTTCCTGAATTGCTTCACTTTATGTCTTAGTAACCTTACATTAAACAAAAATCAAGTCTTTATAGATTGAGCAGATATCAGGAAGGATAGGAATCAGGAAGGGAGTATCATTGGAAATCTGGGTAACTGTGCTTTACATAATTACTATTTGTGCACCACATGGTATACTTTTTTTTTTTTTTTTTTAAGTTTTACTGTTTCTCTCTATTGTTCTGTTTTTTTTTTTTTTTTTCCCTCTAAATGAAGCTTCAACTTACCCTAATTTCTCCGGAAATAGTCTTAGCATCTAGGTCTTTATTATGTTAAAAGTTCAGTTACCATATGTAATCAAATTCATATTCTACTTAAAAATTTCCCCAAAAGACAATCTGATTGTCTCAGTCAAAAAGTTGGATCCTCCAAGGGCTACTTACACACACACACACACACACACACACACACACTCCTCAGTCAGTTGTCATCTCTCATGCAATTAGCTTGGCCTTTTTTTGGACTTGGGATATCAATAGTGTTCAATAGAAATTTCAACCCAAACAAATAGTTATTATATACTCCATGTGGCACTGTGCAATGTGTTGTAGAAGATGTGAAATATAATACGGACTCATCCTATAAGATTCTTAGAGTTACAAGATGGACATAAGAAACAGGTATTGCATATAACAATTGGAATATACAACATTTGTGACAAAATTTTGTCAGTATTAACAAAATGATTGACTATAAATTCTAAACATCTCTTTTGGGGGGGAAGCAAAGAAAATAATGAAAGAACATTAGAAGTGAAAGATTCTATCCCATAATACCAATTTATTTTGGCTAAGTGGCTTTTTGACATGGTATAGTCACTAACTTTCTCTAAAATTCCGTTACTTTACCAAGAGGCATGATGCCTACCAAAATTTAATGAATGCTGATATGTATACTTACATGGAAATATTATGTTTGTAAATATGACCTCGAAAAGGATTTAAGTTACCTCCAAATACCCATAAGAAAATATGTTAAAGTATCCTTATAGTAAATGCATTAAAGTGGGGTTTACAAAAATGTATTCTTTAAAATACTACACAAATATCAATAATTTGGCTCCAAGCTTGCTGTAACCAATAAAAAGCAGCAGATACAGTTTCTGGATTTACATTGTACAAATATGATAGCTACTCAAGGGAAGCATTACTATTCTCAGGCCCGGGGTCCTAAGAAATTACTCGCTTGCCTTCTTAGAGAACAGGATATAGTTCAGTATGATGAATACCCCCACGAAGATCTTCTTAGTGACCATGGTAAGGGGCTGTATAGGAAATTATAGTAATGAGGCTCCCTCTTCTACCAAACCTCAGTGCAGGCTGATGTGTTATGCCAGAGTGCAATTCATTAAAAGCAATTGCATTCTGGAGAAAGGCAGAGGAGTAGAGAGTCCCAAGAACAAAAGATAATGATTCAGTTCTACAGCTATGTGACAGTCAAAATAAACCCAAGAATAGATACATTGTAGAATATTAAAGGACTGGGTTACTCCTAGACAATCTGCCATAACTCATTTTTTGCTACCTTTTACATGTATGTGTGTGTAAATAAACTTGAGGTTTTATTTTCAGAAAAAAATACCTACTGAGTGTATTTTTTATAATATTATTTATCAAATACAGGGCCATATACTTCTACTGTCAGGTTTACTTCCCTTATTAATGACCAGGAAGCCGATGAAGATACCTGCCTTGAAAGAATATTACCATATAGAGACTGGCCCAGGTTAAATAACTAGGTTCTACTCTCAAGTAGCTAATCACAACAAACTAATCAATTACCTATTTTTCCCAAGGAAGGATACATATCTGTGATTTGACCTCTAACTACCTTAAAATATTAATATATGGAATTTTATTTTGTACTATTAATATATGCCACCTCTTTATTGTCAACATGAAAATTAAAGTTGCCTATTTGTTCAATCATATTTATTTAGAACATACTGTATACAAGGATTTGTATTAGTCGCAAAGTAGGTTTAGGTTACAATAGAAGATATAGAAAGTAATGAAATAAATATGACATGAGATAATAATTGCCCCTATGAAAGGATCTATGTGTTATAGGAGCACAAAGAAGGATAGTAGATAACAGCTAACGTTCATCGAGTGCTTGCCATGTGTCAGGAACTACTATAAGTATTTCATGGATATTATCTCACACAATCCTTTCATTTTACATATGAGGAAACCAAGGCATTGATATGCTACACAATTTGCCTAGGGATTCTGTTAATCCTTGGGGGTCTTGGATAAAAGATCAAAGAGGTAATGACATTAGAAATGAAACTGAATGCTGATGAAGAGTTTTGAAGGTAAGGCAGCTGGTAAGGTAAATCCAGGCAAAAGTAACAACATGAACAGAGTCATGGAAGATGGATTTTCATGGTGTGTTTATCCAACAAAATTGTCCCATGTTAAAAGAACATGAAATAATTGTCAGTAACACGGGTAGAAATCTAGCCTTTGCCCAAAGAAAGGTCTTACAAGTTAAAGCAAGAGACTCGGAATCTATCTTACAGGAAAAGGGGGGAAAAAAAAAATCAAAGAATTTTACTCTGGGAAGTGGCACGATACGACCCAGGAGAATGGGTGTATTTTATATATATTTTCTTATCTATTTTCATTTTTCAGTTATAAAATCAATATTTGCTCCCCAAAACATAAAAGTAGTATACAAAGTATAAACATTCAGTTATCTATTTTTATACAGAAAAGGCATTTATGACTATATATTCCACAAAAGTAGGGTAATTCTTTACACATATTCCATAACTTTTTACACTTCCCCCCACTCACTTAATATACTGTCAAATCTTCCAAATGTCAGTGCTCATGGATTTACTTAGGCTTTAAAATTGCATCCTGGTATCCTTTACCATGAACCTTCCCATTCTTCATGGACATGTAGGGTGCTTTAAGATAATATACCCATAAGAAAGATTCCTACAAGTAAGATTGCTGGGTTAACAGTTGGAAATGTTAAGTGTTGGTAGAGACCTTCAATTTACACTCCAAAAATAATTTGTATTCTTACTATAAGTATTTTTCATATCTCCATGGATTCTCACCAACATGATTATCAATCTTTTAGGCTTCTGTCAAATTGATAGGTGACAATTATGATATCACCTCATTTCATTTTTTCCAATGTTTGTCCTCTTATTAATAGTATCCTTTGCCATATAGAAGTTTTTCAGCTTTAACACCCTACCTTAAGATTATAAAATATCTGCTGCTATGTTTTATACTAGCTCACTCATAATTTTAGATCTTATATTTAGATTGAACATATATCTGAAATTATGATCAAAGTAATATATGAATATTTTATTGTATTTTCCATATGATACCAATTTTAAAGCTATTGAATAATTGTATATTTCTACAGCTTTGTAATATAAGCTTTGTAATATCAGACATTCATATATACATAATCTATATCCAGATCTAAATTAGTCTATTTCCATGCTAGATACTATCACATTTTAGTCATTGTAGTTTGAGAGTACAATTTCATATTCAACATAGTAAATGCCCCCTAAAATTTAATTAGCTAATTTACAACAAGTATTCTACCATGTGAGATATAGAATTAAATTGTCAAGGGTTTCCATAACACGACTGGAATATCAGTCAAAAATTTTAGTTAGAACATATGTCTCTCCCTTCATTTGAGCCTTGTTTTGTAGCTTTCAGTGAGTTTATAACTACTTTTATGAATTTTTTTCCTCTTCTCAGCACATTTGGTTTTATTTATTTATTGGAGTACAGTTGCTTTACAATATTGTGTTAATTTCTGCTGTACAACAAAGTGAATCAGCTACATGTATATATATATATATATCCCTTCCCTCTTGGACATCCCTCCCAACGCCCCCATCTCACACATCTAGTTCAGAGCACCGAGCTGAGCTCCCTGTGCTATACAGCAGGTTCTCACTAGCTATCAGTTTTACATATGGTAGTGTGTATATGTCAGTACTAATCTCCCAATTCGTCCCACCCTCCTTTCCCTCCGTGTCCACACGTTTCTACATCTGCGTCTCTATTCCTGCCCTGCAAATAGGTTCATCTGTACCATTTTTCTAGATTCCATATATGTGCGTTGATATACAATATTTGTTTTTCTTTTTCTGCCTTACTTCACTCTGTATGACAGATTCTAGGTCCATCCACATCTCTACAAACTACTTTATATGAAGTTTGTCATTTCCTTTGAGGTGTTTAATGGCTTTATAGCTATTGTGGATAGCTATTTTTAATTTGTTGTTACTAAAATTGAGGAAAGATTAACCACTGTTTATATGTGGGCAAATCTCTGAGCTCTTACTTAGTTCTATTCCAGTTGATAGAAATAATCTTAGATTTTCTGAATTAAAACTTTAATTGCCTTGATGTTATTTTCGTGAGTGCGTTTCCAGTATTAGTTTCTTTATTTTTTTTTTAACTCATCCCATGAGTTTGGACCATCAGGACAATACTGGATAACATGTAAAAGCTTTGTTAGTAGCTGGGTAATGCTTGTACTATTTCATTTATATTTGATGTTATTTTCTAGCACATTTTATTAGTTAAGAAAGTTATTGTTTTAGTTTCTAAAACACAACAGTATTATTTCAAAATTCTTAGGATTCAGTAATAAACTCTGTGCCACATGTCTTTTTACAGGAAATCACCATGTTTCAATTTATTCTACAATTAGCTTATGGTATATATTGTTACATAATACTTAATACTATCACTTGTAAATTTATAACTTCATGTGAATTTTTGAAATATTACTAATTTTATATATTAATATTATTACGATAAAATATCAGTGCAGTTTTAAAGAAACTAAAACTCCAAAGACTCTTACTCTTAATAAACTTATTTATCATTTTATATAGCCTAAGTCTTATGCTGTAAACACCACAACCATTAGGCTTTACTTACCCAGAGTAAAGAGATAGCTTTTGATGGAAACAATGCTTTTTATTAAAGTACCAACTAATATCCTTTCACAGTAGCAAATAAAAGATCTCTTCTTGACCAGTCACTAGAATTAGAGATCCAGCATCAATTTTGAAAATTTTATTACTTGCCTTTCCTAATGGTCCATTTATGTCAAAAATATTTTTAAAGCAAACTGAAGTAGAGCTATCTGGAAGACTCATCAGTCAGTGGAGGATGGGTGCAGCCTCCGAGGGGGATGAGAAGATTACAATCCATGGAGTATAATGAGAATGCAGTCAGTTATGTTCATACCAATTCTCATTACAATCTTTGTTGCTGCAATGGATTCACGGCATATCATTTTCCATCCTTGTCATATTCTTTGTCAGAAAAATGAGACATCATTCATGCCATCTGCCTCCCCAACACTTTACTGTATTTTTCACAGATTGCATTAAGGGAATAAATTGTATAGCTCATACAAAGTCCATGGAAGTGTCCTAATATGGGAACACAGTCCAAATCATGAACCCACAGGTCATATAATAGAATTGTAAAACAAAATATAATTAAAGAAAATGTAGAGAAATGCACTGCTCTGACGTAAGAGTATATGCCGTTGTATCTCTTGCATATATTGCATAAGTAAGCAAAGTTTCTGTAAGATACTGTAGTAGCTTGGAATGAGAATATTGTGAATATAATTAATGAATCACTCATCTCCTATGCTTCCACACCTCCCCTTTCTCCAACGGTTCATATATACAATTGAACTAATAAACTTGTGTGTGTGTTTGTCTTCAACCAAAGATAAAGACATAAAGCTGAAGATTGAGGATCCTAACAGTTACCTTTAAAATCTTGAGGTACTTAAAAATCTTACTGAAGCACTATTTTTCCTGAATTTTAAGAAATAAAGACAACATTTACAGTGTTAATATATTTCAAGTTTGTTCTAAAGTTTCCTTTTGAAAACCTTGTTTCCCAAAGAAATTTCCAAGTTTGCAAGGACAGATTCATTTTTTGCTTATTATCCTGACATAATTATTAATAGGCCTCCTTTCTACACATAACTTTCCCTGTTAGACAATCAATTATAGTGACTTAACTTACAGGTCTTCATGAGTTACACCCCACCCCCCACAAATAAAATCTATTCTCTCCTCAATCCAAACACCTTTCATATTCATGCTCATAATGTCTTTTTTTCCTTTGGCTAAACACATGGTTTCTAAATGCTTACAATGTAGTAGGCCCAGGTATATCAGCCTCATATTTACAGCTGGAGAGGGGAAATCTAGCACTTCAGGGTTTTCTTTGGACAATTTAGGTATTGTAACCTTAATACTAGTTTACTAGGAAAGGACTAGCTAAACAAATTATTTTAATTATAATTATTTGTATTCATTTTAACTGAGTTTGACTGAACATCTTAAGTGGGTATTCATACCTATTACATTTGCTAGTTATTTTGTAGTTATTTTACTTTACCTCCCCACTCAGCCTTCAAGTTGGAAAGCTAACTAATGAACTAGAATCTAAATATTGGCATATTTGTTATCTTACAGAATTAAGTATGCTACTCTGAAGTAAAAATGTTCCTTGATCAAATAAAATCAATGTTCCTTCCTAAAGTTTTAGAATGAGTATTAATATATTAAAGTCTAAATTAAGTCCTATAGTAAAGAAACTTCTTTAATCAACTATTTCCCAAACTTATTTTTACCATGAAACACCATTATATAACACCTGTTATCAGCCCACATAAGCAGGTTTTTGAAGCATACTTTGAAAAACGCTGAACTAACTTCTTAAACTAAAAAATAAAAGCAAAACAAAACACTTAAAAAACAAAAAACCCAGTTCACAAACTTCTCCCATCCCCATGCCTCTGGTAACAACAAATCTGTTCTTTGTATCTATGAGATTGTTTTGATTCCACATATAAGAGACAATACAGTATTTGCCTTTCTCTGTTTGACTTATTTCACTTTGAATAATGCCCTAAAGGGGCATTATTGTTACAAACAGCAAGATTTCATTCTTTTCTATGGATAGATAATATTCCATGGTATATTTATACCACAATTTCTTTAAATCCATTCGTCCATCAATAGACACTTAGGTTGTTTCCATGTCAGCTATTGTAAATAATGCTGCAATGAACATGGGGGTACATATATCTTTGACTTAGCATTTTTGTTTTCTTCTGCTAAATACTTACAATGGAATTAATTGCTAAATCATATGGTAGTTCTAATTTTTTGAGGAACCTCCATAGTGTTTTCCACAGTGACTGCACCTGTTTACATTCCTACTGACAGTGCACAGGGTTCCCTTTTCTCCACATCATTGCCAATACTTGTTATTTCTAGTATTTTTGATAATAGCCATTCTGACAGGTGTGAGGTAATATCTCATTGTGCGTTCAATTTGCATTTCACCAAATAATGATGTAGAGCATCTTTTCATGTACCTGTTAGCCATCTGTGTGTCTTCTTTAGAAAAATGTCTATTCAGGCCCTCTGCCCAATTTTGAATGGAATTTTTTGCTATTGAGTTATATGAGTTCTTTATATACTTTGGATATTAGCCCCTTATCAGCTACATGATTTTCAAATACTTTCTCTTATTCAGTAGGTTGCCCTTTCACTTTGATAGTTTCCTTTGCTGTGCAGAAGTTTCCTAGTTTGATATAGTCCCACTTATTTAATTTTGCTTTGTTGCTTTTGCTTCAGGTGTCAGATTCAAAAAATCATCCAAGATCTATACCAAGGAGCTTACCATCTATTTTTTCTTCTAGGAGTTTTACAGTTCCAAGTCTTACAATTTAAGCCTTTAATCCATTTTGAGTTAATTTTTGTGTATGATGGAAGATAGTGGTTCAATTTCATTCTTTTGCATGTGGGTGTCCAATTTCCCCAGCACAATTTATTGAAGAGACTGTTCTTTGCCCAGTGTATATTCTTGGCTCCTTTATTGTATATTAATTGAACATACAATGTGGATTTCTGGGTTTTCTACTCCACTGAGCTATGTGTCTGTTTTTCTGCCAATACCATACTGTTTTATTCACTATAGCTTTGTAATATAGTTTAAAATCAGGGCCTGTGATGCCTCCAATTTTATTTTTTCTCAAGATTTGGTTATTGGGATTATTTTAAGGTTCCATACAAAGGTCTTTCACCTCCTTGGTTCAGTTTTTCTCTAAATGTTTCATTCTTTTTGATACAGTTTAAATAAAATGGCTTCCTTAATTTCTCTGATAGCTTGTTACTGATGTATAGAAATGCAACATTTTTGTGTATTGATTTTATATCCTGCAACTTTACTGAATTCTAACAGTATTTTTGTGAAGTATTTAGGGTTTTATATATGAAATGTCATCTTCAAATACATATAGTTTTACTTCTATTCAGATTTGGATGCCTTTTATTTCTTTTCTGGCCTGATTCCTCTGCTTAGGACTTCCAATATTATATTAAAGAAGAGTGGCAAGAGTGGGCATTCATGCTTTTTTCCTGATCTTAGAGGGAAAGATTTCAGTTTTCCACTGTTGAGTATGATGCTAGCTTTGGGCTCGTCATATATGGCCTTTATTATGTTGATGTACATTCCCACCATACCCACTTTGTTGAGATTTGTGATCATGAAAGCATATTAAATTTTGTCAAGTGCTTTTACTGCATCTACTGAGATGGTCATAGAAGCCACCATTAAAGGAAATAAAAGTCATATATGAAATCATCCCTGAAGTTTCCCTTAGTTACATACTCTTTGTTAAGAGGCACTAGGTGCCCTCAGCTCTTATGTCAAAGAGATAATCTGCAGTGTAGACCTGAGTCAGTTCCATTTTTGAGTATTCTTTAGAACTAGATCCATTGCAGAGGTGTTCCAAACAGGTGAGTCTACCACAGAAAAAAAAAAAAAAAAAAAAAATCCCTGAATAGAAATGATCTTCTCTGAGTTAGCATGATGGTAGAATAGGAACCTCCAACCTTCCTCATATGGATGCCATGGGTAACCAGCTACACATGTGTTAATTCCCATCTGAGAGACATCCAGAAACTAGTTGTACTCCTGTACAGTGAACAACTGAGAAAATACCCAGATTTAAACAAGTAGGAAAAGCTGAGACACCCTCACCATAAACCCCACCCCCAGTACAATGACATATAATCAGGAGGTAACCCTCAGCTTCCAGCTTCTCCCCTTTTTTGAGGAGCAAAGTGTTTGGACCACACACCTACTACCTCAACTTTTACGGCTGCTAACCAAGAGACTGGCTCCTAACTCACCCATCTCTGGGAATTTATGGGGCCTGGCATTCACCAGTCCCTTGGAAGGAAGAGGTGGCTTTCAGCAGGCACACAAACCCTTTCCATGGCTCTTCCCCCTGGCTCAGTGCAAAGAAGCAGCAAAGCCCAGCTCTCAGAATTCTCCACGGAAAAGGTTAGATTGAACAACTAACGTCCTGGCTTTTCCCACTGCTGACTGAAGGTCTGGCTTCTCATCAGCCTGCACCTAGAGCTGATGGGGCAGGCAATTACAGACCTCTGGGAGCTAAAAAGAGCAAGTGAACACTTCCTGTAGCTGCTCCCCCACCACATCTCATTCCAGCTAAAGTGATCAACCCTCCAGCTTGCCTCTAGAAGGAGTTGGACTACACATCAAGCTTTTTGACTTTTCTGGCTGTTGCCTGAGGGTTTGGCTTCTCACTGGCCTGTCTCAGAGCTGACAGGGCCTGGCACTTGCTAGTTGCCCAGGGTCTGCAGAGAACCAAGTGGTAGTTTTGAAGGTCTTGCAGGCTCTTCCTGAAATGAGGAGTGGCTATACTTATACAAAATAGACCAAGTCAAAAACTATCTCTAGAGACAAAATCATGTAATGATAAAAAGTTTACTTCAATAGGAAGATAAAACAATTGTAAATATATATGCACCTAACATCAGAGCACTTAAGTATATAAGACAAATATTGACAGATCTGAAAGGAGAAATTGACAGCAATACAATAATAGTAAGAGATTTAATATCCCACTTTCAATAATGAATAGAACACCCAGATAGAGAAAATATTAAAATTAAAAAGCAGCTGACTTAAACAATACTATAGATCAAATTGATCTAGCAGAATTTTGTACCCCACAGCTGACAAATACACATTCTTCTCAAGAGCACACAGAACATTATCCAAAATAAGTCACATATTAGGTCACAAAGTCAGTCTTAAATTTAAGAAGATCAAAATGATACTAAGTATCTTTTATGACCATAATGGAATAAAACTGGAAATTAGTAACAGCAAGAAAACAGGAAAAATCACAAATATAGGGAAACTAAACATTTTTGAACAACTATTGGTTCAAAAAGGTAATCAAAATGGAATTTAGAAAATAGAAGCAAACAAACAAAGACCCAATATACCAAAACTTATGGTATACAGCAAAAGCAGTGTTAAGAGGGAAGTTTACAGCAATAAATGTCTACATTTAAAAGATGGCCTTGAAGAAACAATCTAACTTTATACCTCAAGGAATTAAGAAAAAGAAAACTAAGGTCAAAGATAATGGAAGGAAAATCAAAGAAGAAATAAAGACTTATGAACAATTATATGCCAACATACCTATGGATAACCTAGAATAAATGGATAAATTTCTAGAAACATACAACCTACCAAGACTGTATTGAAAAGATATAGAAAGCCTGAAAAGACCAATAAGATTGAAGCAGTAAATCAAAAACCTTCCAACAAAAAAGTCCAGGACCAGATGGCATTGTGGATGAATTCTGCCAAACATTCAAAGAATTAATACCAATTCTCCTCAAACTCTTCAAAAAAAAAAAAAAAAAAAAAGAGGAGGGAACTCTTCTAAACTCATATTATGAGGCCAGCAACACCTTGATACCAAAGTCAGACAATGCCATTACAAGACAACTATAGGTCACTAACTCTAAGAAACATATGTGCAAAAATCTTCCACAAAATACTATCAAACCCAATTCAACAGCACATTAAAAGATTTATATGCCATGACCAAGTGGGATTTATCCTTGTGTTGCAAGGATGATTCAACATATACAAAGATGTGATATACCACGTTAACAGATAAAACAAAAACAAATAAACCACATTAAAGATAAAAATCATATGATCATTTCAATGAGAAACAGCACTTTACAATATTCAGCATCCTTTCATGGAAAAAAAACAAAAACATAACTCAACAATTAGGATAGAAGGACTGTACCTCAACACAATAAAGGCTATATAGGAAAAGCTCACAGCTAACATCATAATCAATGGGGGAAAAACAAAGCTTTTCCTCAAAGATCTGGTACAAGGCAAGGATGCCAACTCTTACCACTTCTATTAAACATAAGTACTGGAGTCCTAGCCAGAGTAATTAGAAAAGAAATGAAAGGCATCCAAATAGGAAAGGAAGTAAAATTATCTGTTTGCAGATGACATAATCATGTATATAGAAAACCCTACTCAACAAAAACTGTTGAATCCAGTAAATTTGCAGGACATGAAAATCAGCACACAAAAATTAGTAGCATTCTATATACTAACAGACTACTCATAAAGGAAATTAACAATCCCATTTACAATAGTAAGAAAAATAAAATATTTAGTAATAAATTTAAGCAAAAGTTTAAAGACTTGTACACATAAAAACACTGATGAAGAAAGACAGCATAGACATTCTGTGCTCATGTTTTATAAAAATATTGTTTAAAAATCCATGCTACTGAGAGTGATCTACACATTCAATGCTATTTCTATCAACATTCCAATTGCATTTTTTTGCAGGGACAAAAAAAATTATAAAATTCATAAGGAACAGAAGACCTCAAAGAGTCGAAGCAATCTTGATCAAACAAAGCTGGAGGTATCACACTTCTTGATTTCAAACTTACTACAAAGCTATAGTAATCAGAACAGTGCAGTACTGGCATAAAAAATATAGAGAACAATGAAACAGCATACAGAGGCCAGAAATAAATTTACATTTAATGTCAACTGATCTTAGGGTGCCAAGGACACACTATAGGGAAAAGATTGTTTCTTCAATACGTGGTAACGGTAAAACTGGATATCCATATACAGAAAAGTGAAAGTAGATCCTGATCTCACACCATATACAACATTCAACTCAAAATGGATTAAAGACAAACATAAGACCTGAAACGATAAAACTGCTAGAATAAAACATCAGGGGGAAAGCTTCAACACTGGCCTTGGCAATGACTTTTTGAATATGACACAAAAAGCACAGGCAACAAAAATAAAAAAGACTGCACCAAACAAAAACTTCCTAAAAGCAAAAGGTATAATCAACAGTGAAAAGGCAACATACAGAATGAGAGAATATATTTGTAAACCATATATCTGATAAGGAGTTAATATTCAAAATATACAAGGAACACCTACAACTCAATTTATAGAAAATTACCTGATTAAAAATTGGGCAAAGGACTTGAATAGACATGTTTCAAAAGAAGAAGATATACAAATAGCCAATAGGTAGGTATATGAAGAAGTGCAAAGACAGATGACACCAGTAAGATATTTAAAGTATCATAGCTTACTTTAGCCAACCTAACTTTCGATATTACACACAGAAATATCACGATTTGGAGCTATGGAAATACAACACCCAAATCTCCTGTGACAGGAAGAAGCAACGACTGACTGCTCCACTGCATCCACTGCCATGTTTCTGTTGATGCTTCACTTCCCCATGGTTCTTCTAAGTCAATAATTCAGCATGGCTGAGGGTATTAGTGTAGGCTCATTTCTGCAGTATAAGGGAATCCTCTAATGGGTATCCTTGGTTCAAGGACTCCCCAGTGGCCTTACCAAAACTTTCTTTGGAAATGTGTCACTGTCTAAGACTTGCTATTCAATTTTTCTCTCTTTCCACACCCTCCTCTCACATGCATCAGCCCTGAAATGTGGTCTCAAGTCTCTCCTAATGCATTTAACTTTCACAGGAGTTCCCCCCACATACACCAATCTTTCACACATCTAATTCCATCTTCATGCTGCTTCCTGGAGTACAGAGACTGGCACAGATAGTGACCACTGCCTTAAATGTTAAATTGTTTTAGACCATCGCCAGACACAATATTTTATGAAAACTATTATGAAAGGATGATAACATTAGTAATATGGTTCCCACTTATTTCAGTTTCTATGAAGCAGGTACTGTCCTGAACACTCTACATATATTACTCAATTTTCACAATAATCCTAAGATTATTACCAACCCCCTTTTAGAGATGTGAAAACAACTGTAAGACAAGTTATACTCCATGGGACAGGAGCTCTGTCCTTAGGTAGTGGAATACAGGTTATCAGGAAGAGAAATGGGGAATAACGAAGACCTCTCTGTCTCTGCCCTCTAGTCTACCACTTCCTCCATTAGTTGACTCTAATCAGAAGCTGGAGGGTTAAAGAGCCCATTTGATGCAGCCTGTACAGGCCAGCCTCCTGAGACATAGAGCATGTGAAGAAGAGTAGAAAACACATTCTGGGGAGGGATTCACAAAATATATTAAGGACAGGAAGGTAATGATTTAAAGTCACATTGCCAGTGTCTCTCATAAAAGTCAGTACTGAAAACTGAGTTCAAATATGTCTGACTCCAAAGGCTTGTTTCTACCATGCATTATTGGGGACCAAGATTTACATATATACTTAAATATAAATAATTATATATGTAAATATTTATATATAATATGTATATAAAGAGAGAAGAGAGATTGATTGGTCATAAAGTATTGGCTCATACAATTATGAAGGCTGAGAAGCTCTATGATCTGTTCTTGGTAAGCTGGAGATCCAGGAGAATTGGTGGTATAGTTTGAAGGCCTGAGAACTGAAGAGCTAATGGTGTAGATTCCAATCTGGGTCTGAAGGCACAAGATCCAGAAGCTTGGAGGACAGGAGAAGATGGATGATCCAACTCACAGAAAGGCAAAGTTAATTCAAACTTCCTTTGCCTTTTTGTTCTATCCGGGCTCTCAGCAGATTGTATGATGCCCACCCACATTGGGGAGAGCCATCTGCTTTATTCAGCCCACCAATTCAAATGTCAATCTCTTCCAGAAACACCCAGAAATAAAGTTTAGCCAGCTATCTGGGCATCCCATGGCCCACTGTCCACTTGGTACATAAAATTAATGATCGTCTACCACTAGGCAACCATGCCTTCCTCCAAGGAAGGTAGCACTATGATAGGGCTCCAGTAATTACTTTGAAGAAAGGAAGCAGCTATTAAAGAGAAAAATAAAACTTCACATTGTCTTAATCTGGTCAATGTCAATGAATTTGTGAATTCAGGAACAGTTTCTAAGCCAGACATTTGTTATGATCATTGGGTCAAGGTCACCTCAGAGCCCCTTTCCTGAGAAGGTTGCTAAAGATCTAGTACCATGTTATTCACCCACAAAACTGATCACCTTAATGTATTTAATTGGGGTTCTGAAAACTTAGCTGCCATCTTACCCCCTTTCATATATTCCAAGTTCAAGAGCCATTCAGTAGCTTGAGCAGAATAAGATGAATGCAGGGACTAACATCTTGCTTTCAACTGATTGCAGAAAAAAAGGCCAGGATTGGCAAAGCACTGCAGAGAGACCACGTCAAAACTCTCATCCAAAAAGATACATACACCCCTTTGTTCATACCAGCACTATTAACAATAGCCAAGATATGGAAACAAATGTCCACTGATAGATGAATGGATAAAGATGTGACAATGGAATACTCATCCATAAAAAAGAATGAAAAAAAAAAGAATGAAATAATGCCATTTGCAGCAACATGGATGCAACTAGAGATTATCATACTAAGTAAGTCAGAAAGAGAAAGACAAATACCATATGATATCATTTAAATGTGGAATCTACAATTTGTCACAAATGAACCTATCTACGAAATAGAAACAGACTCATGGACATAGGGAACAGACTTGTGGTTGCCAAGGGGGAGGGGGTTGGGGGAAGATGGAGTGGGAGGTTGAGGATAGCAGATGTAAGCTATTATATATGGAATGGATAAACAACAATGTCCTACTGTATAGTACAGAGAACTACATTCAGTATCCTATGATAAACCATAATGGAAAAGAATATTAAAAAAGAATGTGTGTGTGTGTATATATATATATATATATATATATATATATATATAACTGAATCACTTTGCTGTACAGCAGAAATTAACACAACATTGTAAATCAACTATACTTTAATAAAAATAAATAAATAAAAAGAGACCAAGTCAAGTCAGAGAAAGTGAAAAATAGTGTAGAAAACTTCAGCATCTCTGGCACCATCAATCACTGAACATATCTCAGCAGCACAAGGTCATCTTTAAGTGGCAATGATATAACTGAAATAGATCATTTAGGTAAGGGAAGCAGTGTTGCAGCTAATATGACCCTCACCGCTCATTTTCAGGTCTCAAGGGAAAAAGTACTAGAAAGCCAGAGTTCAAATTTATTTTATGACAAAATTAAGTTTTCTTCCTGAATATGTCTTTTTATTCTCCTAATTTAACCAGATGAAATTCTCCTTTGAAATACTCTATTAGTAAAATGTAAGGAATTTAAGTTGGGAATCTATGTTCCATCCAAAATATGGAACACAGACCTTTCTCCAAATAGGGTTTTCCCCCTAAAGTCAGTACTATTTTTTTTTTTTTTTTTTCGTCTACAAGATGAGTGAAGTCAGCACACTGGAAATAGCAAAGACATAACTTGACTTCTGGAACATTCATATAACTGTAGTGAGGAGGCATCCTGCAGAGACTGAATGGTAACATTTTTGAAAAGGAAATAAAGCCAGAAGGCTGGGGTATACTTTTAAGCTGGCAGCCCCATGTGTCCTCTTTAGTCATCTGTCAAGCACCCAGGCATAGTTCTGGGGAAACGCACCCAAGAGTGGTGTGGGTTTAGTGAGCATTTTAGGCTTAGTTGCTGTTAGTGAGTGGAGATAAGAATTACCTTCCTAGACACATCTGTTTATATTCAAGTACTTATGTAGGGGCTTATCAATCACCTGGTTAAAGAGATTGGGACATGGATCCTGTTTTTGAAATTCCAGACATGTCAAATGAACTGGTGATGCCAAGGGCCCTGATTGATGAGAAGAAGAATCAGACTCTGAGAAGGAAAAGAATAAAGGTCTCAGGACCACTGAGTATGTGTGTGAATGTAAGGAGTCAGAACGCTTTAGGGAAACTGTGTTAGACAATTTTTCTTTAAATACTAATCTTGACACGGAATGAAGTTGTGTCAGAAGGAACCAGGGCATTAGGGCCAGGAGAGTAAGGTAGCCCATTAAGAACCCAAGGGCTTCAGCATGGCCCCAAGTATCATCACATCTTCCACAGTATCATGGAGAAGCTGTACTACAGACACTGAAACACTGGGACAGTCTGAAGACTCATGCCCCCAAGGACTTACCTGCCTGTGCTGTGTCTTGCCCAGTAGAGAGCAGTAAATGAACAATAAAAACAACTGAGTCATGCAAAAGCATAAGAGCCCTAAGATCATTCAGAAGTAAAATTGCACACAACCATAAAGTGGTATATTATAGAAGGAATTTTAAAATGCAAATGTGGAAGGCATTTCTGTAAGACACTCTCGTCCAAAGTCAATTTTTTCTTATCCCCTTCCTCTGTCATACTTTTACCTTCAGGATTAATCTTATCTTGATGAAAAACGTGAACATTTAAGTTTCATCCATTCACCTACTTTATTTAAACATGCTGCTACCTCATTTTATTCATTTACCATTTCTCTCACTTGTCCACCATTACTACTATGGCAAGGAATCTTTGCCAAAACAAATTGAACAAAGGTTTATGAAGTCAGATTTTTCATAGCCCCTACACATGCCTTGCAAACGTGGACATGCAGATATCTTCTGAGTTGTAAATTCTTTGTTAGGTAGTTCAAACATTAGCTTTAACATTAGGAGCTCTGGAATTTGAAATATTGATAATGCTGATGTTCTATGTTCCTTGTCTCAATTGTTCAACTTCTAAAATGAAAGAAATACTTCCCATTTCCTTTTTTCCATCCTCATAGGTGTGTTTTCAGAACTAATGAGATAATATTTATAATCCTAGGGAGTAGATAGCTTTCTTTCTCAAGACATTAGTGTGCAATTTAGTGCTTATGAAGAAGCAATTTACTGAATGGCACCCTAGTGATATAAGAAATATTTCAAGGACTATTCCATTTTGAGAAAGTGAAAAATTGGTGGATTCTGCATAGCAGAACTTGACAATACTTATACTTTAAAAGTTTTAAGTGATAAAGAAAAACTAATTAGTGTATGTTCTCTGAAACGTATTTCTTGAATTTATATTTTCCTAATTAGCTTATTTTCTCTTCTAAAGACAAATATTTTCTTGTATTTAATTCACGATTTCTCCTTGTTCCCCTTACCTTCTCATGTATTTCCTTTCATTATTAATATTATCTTGTGAAAAATGCTAACTTTTAAAATATTTAACCCATTCTTACTCTTTTAATATACTATTGCTTACTCTTATCCATTTACCATTTCACTCAAATGCCCACCATTACAGTAATATGCAAACATATGCTTAATCATTAAAAAAAAAAAAATCAATGAAGGAAAAAAGTCAAGATTTTAAATACAAGAACAGGACTCAAACCCATATTATACACTGATAATGTTTGAAAACCAGGCACAGTACACTTTCTCAGAGTGAGCATGATGAGAATTTTCATTTGCTTGTGTCACAGATACTCTCTGGGACACTTAAGGGTTTATATTGTGACTGTGTTATTTACTCCAGTCTCCATAAAATTCATTTTTTTTTTAAAGTTATTTGTGTATAAACCCCATTTATTTTCAAACTTGATTTTAAATAGAAGGAATAGCAAAGGAAAAATTCCAGGTATTTTTTAAATCACATAATAGTAATAAGAAAAAGAACTGTACTTGTCCAGCTGAATGGTGTCAAATAAATAGGCATTTACGGTTTTGAGTAGAATTTCTATCGTTTATAAGGTTCTGAAACATTTTTACTGACAAAAAGGTACCATGAAAGTTATGAGATCATTTATAAGAAATAAATATTTCTCCTAAAGTAAGCATATGTATACAATTAAATTAGAAACTTATCTAAATAGAGCAGTTGAGAGGCCGCCAAGATATTTTGAACTATTACAAAAAGGCATTATAGATCTGTCCTGAAGCTGGTTAAGTTTTTGAACCTGCAAACTTAATTTGCACTTAATTTAAAAACAAAAACAAACAGTCATCTCAGTCAGTCTGTGAAACTGGGATAAGAACCTGTACTGGTCAAAGTCAATCTAGACAGAGGAAAAGCAGAATTTTTATTATCCTTTTTCTTCTGAACCCAATCAAACGAGAAGCCTCTAGGATGTTAATGGCTTAAATTTTACCCTTACAACATTTTTTCATATTGTCAAAAGTTTCATTTTAACTCGATTTTTGTAAATCATGTGTAAAATTTAGGTATCCTACTTAGGTAAAAAGGAAAGGTTTTTTTGTTAGAGAATTGTGATAGCCATTATTGCCATTCACCCAACCTCTGGTTTTCCTCCAATTTGGAACTGTAGAGGATTGTCTTTTTTGTTGCTGTTTTTGTTTTTTTTTGTTTTTAAAGTAAGCCCCCATGTGGTTGAGCTGGGCTATGTGAGTAATTCTGGGCCATGAGTTATAAACTGCTCCCAGCCCAAAATGTATAATGCTGAGGTAAGACGCTTAAGACTTCTCTTTTCCCTTTACCATGTTCAGAACCAGTGTTCAAGATAGTGGGTCCTCAGGCAGGCTGGTTCAAGAGTCAGGATGATGGCTGCATGGGAGCCGAATTCTTAATTAACCTATCAAGGAATGGTAGCATGTGCAAGAAATAAGAGTTTAGGTTTTAAGCTACCCAAATTTGGGGATTGTTTATTACTGCAGCATAACCTACACTCTGGTGACTGCCTAAACTCTCTGGATTGATACAGGAGATTAATGTTTTACAAACTACTTTGAAAAGTATAACTAACATAACTCTGTAACTTTTAAATCTCTAGGTGGTTTTATTTTTAAGATTGCTTTTTCAAAATGTTAATTAGAGTGGTTTGGACTTATTTTTTGCACGCTGCATTGAAATTTTGAGTTTAATAAACTCTGAATTTCTAGAAAGTCAATATTAAGGAATGAAGCATAAAATTAGACACACCTCCAAAGGTCCACCAGCATCTCAGAGCCTTTTGGTGTTTGTGACTTTTTCCTCCTCAGTGTAGTTTCACTGATCAGTGGTTTAACTCTCAACTGGAGAAGTGAAATTTAGGATACCAAATCAGAGATAAAATAGAGACCATTCAATTTCTTTAAGGCTAGAATAATGCCTCATTCTTCCTCTAACATCCACAAATGTCTTCAAAACCAGGTGTTTAAAAATATTGAATGAACGGATGAATGCCTAATTTTTCCTAGGGACCCCCATGATTTCCCTAAAATCATGAAATAGATTCACTTTAACATATATTCTCCAACTCCAAACTGTGCCAATATGCTTCTTAGATTGAAGTTGAACCCAACTGTTTTAAATAAGCCAAATTAATTTTGTATATAAATGTTTCAACTCTTTCATACATTTTACAAGAATGTGGACCTGGATAATGTTTCCATGTTGATTTTTTGACTAGTAAAATAAAAGGTGACTTAGTAGCTTTGAATGAATATGAAATTTATATGCCCACTTTCTGGCACAGGTGCCTAAGACCTTATTATTCCTCTCCTACTGAGATAGCATCTATCTATGGAAGGTAGAATAAGTACAGTAGTTAAGACCATAGGATCTGAACTCATTGCCTGGATTTTTGTCTCAGCTCCACCAGTAAATTAATCTCTAAGTATCAGTTTATCCATGTAAAAAATGTATATGGTGATATTTCCAATTCTATAAATTCAATGAGAGGATTAAATGAGATAAAATAAAGCATTTTGCCCAGCACATATGAAATGTTTAAAAAATTAATTGGCAACTATAAATCTGCTGTATTTGAAACAGAAGAATTAGATTACTTATTTAGTAAAAGATAAACTTCGTTTCTTTAAGAATATAATGTTTAAACCATGCCGTTCTGTTTTCAGAACTATGTTCAGTTTCTCTACCTCTGTAATCTGTACTTTTCCCCATTTCAGTTTTTTTTTAAGTCTTTGGAAGTCAGAAATTCATTAAATTCATTTTTTTTACCCATTCATTCTTGTAACCAACTTGCCTCAAAGATGGATTTATAATATTTTATCATTAAAACACAAAACAAAACATTGTTTTCTAGATACAAAAATATGAAAATTTAAAGTGTGCAACCAGAACTATGATACTTAGGATGTTATTTTCTTTTTCATTGATCTTGCTTGAAAAGATAGTCAATTGCTTGCTCTTTCTCCACTGGTAATTTCTTTCACAGTTTTTAAACCAAAGCAATGATGAAATGAGCCTCTATAGTACAATATAAAGAATAAAACCAGTCCACACTCTGTACAGTTTGGTACTCTGTACAGAGTAAAGTGATTGTGCTGTCCTTCTGAAATTGATGCATGTTTAAGAGACAGGAAAGGAGTCCATTTTTCATGACATATATTCTGAATGATAGTGTGCATGTTAGAAGACAATGTCTGCTTGATTTTTTCAAAAAATTAGAAAAACCTTAATAATTCAGTCAGTAGGTTTTCCTGTTAAGTAACTGCTTCTGATGACTTCATGCAGTTAGCTAAATTACCGGATCATTTTAGCAGTAGTTCTGGTTGCAGTTTTATCTTTGACTTCTGCCACTTTTGGCTCTGCCTTCATTCCCTGTAACTACAAACAATTCTGTCTGTGATGTGATCTTAAAGGTATAGTATATGTTGCCCTCTAGTGATTCATATGAACATTGGAAAAGTCACGTAGACTTTCATAACTATTCAGAACTGTACAGAGACTTCTTATGTCATCATGCATAATCTATATACTGTTTTCCATTATTTTCCTTTAGTAACTTCAGTTTTTACATTCCATTCCATTACGCAAGTCCAAACTAAACTGTTCTCCATTCTTCATAAAAGAACAGAACAACGAAAATAAAATACTCTCCAACAAGAAATTTTTCTCTTTGTTGCTTCTAACTGTATTTTTATGGCGTGCTTTTAACCAGAGAAGTCATTAACCTAAATTTATTATCTATTAATGTTTACTCACTTTTCTTACTTTAGTATTTCTTGAAAATAAAGAAAGACAAGTAGAATTGAACACCTCATGGAAAGGTCTACAGTAATGTTTATTGACGGTATAGATAGATGTACTATCTTGAGCAGAATTACCTGAGATGTTTGTTTAAAATGCAGATTCCTTGTCCCCAGATCTGAATCAGAGTCCGATAATAGGGCCAAGGAAGCTGCGTTTTTTATTTGGTTTCCAAGTGATTCTTGACTATTTAAAACTGATCTGAGCCCTTTCAATTCTTTCCCATGTAATTTCAAGTTTCTCTTTGCTAGATTAATCTTTCATATCTATTAGTCTCTCATTTATGGCCTTTAAGCAAAGATACTTCTAACATATGTTATCTCCTTTCATGATTTTTCTTAGGCAATATTGTCTCTTATGATTTTATCTTAACTTGATTATATGTAACAATTTAGGCCCAACATTAAGAAAATTCCCTTCAGAGTAACTTCATTTCTAAAGGAATACAAAGACTTCCTAACTTACAATATAACAAAATAATTGTTTTCTTTTACAAATGTTTAATAGTAAGCATGTTTCAACGTACTAATATTTAAAGTATCTAGTACATCACATGCATTTTCACACTGGTTGTTTCATTAAAATGTTACAACAGTGTTTTTGGATATTATTATTACTCTTCCTATTTGTAGCAGAAGAGTCAGGACAATAAAGTTAAGGTAATTTGACTCAGTGACTGAGTGAGTGCAAGAATCCTTAAAATATTCTACCATAACAAATTAAGACAATATTTGAAAAGAAATTTTAAGATTGTGACTATTTCTTGTGTTACTAATGGAAAAGTATTTCAAGGTAGAATTTTTTTAATATATGTTTTATTGACTAATTTTTATTAAAAATGCTTTCGAAACTAGAAAAATTAGAGACCAAAGATATGCCTGTCATTTAAATTAGTAATAAAACCTCTGAAGTAGCTAAGACCTTGACTAAAACCAGAGCCAGAATCAAATACTGTATTTGCAAGTTGTTAAAATACAAGAAAAAGGAATCATATTTCCCATGGCATTTTTGCCAGTTCTTTTCTGAGGTTTTAAAAAGTCTCTTCTATTTTAGAACATTTTAAATCATATATATCTTCAAATAGTAAAAAGGAACATATTTTTTAAGTGAATCTAAAATTTAACTTGAAATTCCCATTCAATCCACAGGGACTTATAAACTATTTAAGAAACTTTGTGATTGAAAAACCTTGGCAATTTTATCTCAAATGGGGGCTCCATCTACTGATGCCAAGACAAATACGCCATTTAGCCCACTCAAAAGCAATCAATTAAATGAAAACCAAGTTACTTAAATAGGAAACTTGTAAACCAATAAACCATGGCTAATTTTACTTAAATTTTCTTACCCTTTGCTCATACAAAAAAATCAACACAACTAGCAAAACATCCTCATTACAGACACTGACAAGACCATCTGGTTACCACCAACCTTTATCTGTTCCCAACCTCCACACTTCCTGCAAGGCTAGGTCCCTCTCTAATGTTCTTTTTCACTCATGTTGAAACTTGTAAGTACCTGCTAGGTATGTGGGACTGTATAACTCTGCAGCAAATATCAGGGTATTAAGTCATATTGGCCTTATGTCCTCAAAAAGCCTCAACCTAGGATGAGAAATGACAAAATAAAGAGTTAACTATAAAGCAAAGCAAAAATAAAAAATAAAATAAAAGCTATGAGAAGGAAGAAAATTTTGTTTAAGAGGTATATCACAGTTTTTTTAAACATTTAGAGATGATTCCATGAAAAAAAAAAAAAGATGAGATTTGAAAATGTACTGAGAAGAAAGAGGGGATATTGATAACTAGAAATAGAGAGGGCTTATAGGATGTTCAAAAAGTAAAGTTATAGAGTCTAACAAATAGACTCACAGACACAGAAAACAAACTTATGGTTACCAAAGGGAAGGGAGGAGGGATAAATTGGGAATTTGGGATTAACAGATACACACTGCTATATATAAAACAACAAGGACCTACTGTATAGCACAGGGAACTGTATTCAATATCTTATAATAATCTATTATGGAAAAGAATCTGAAATACCTTTTGCAACAACACAGATGAATCACTTTGCTGTACACCTGAAACACTGTAAATCAACTAATCTTTTTTTTTTAAATTGATCAGTAAAGTTAGAGAGTCAGGAATGTGTGGGCAGGACCCAGGAAACAGTGTTTCAGTTATTCTGTTTCCTCTTTAGCAGGTATCTGGAACCTACAAACAGTCTCCTAGTTTGCCTATTTCTCTAGTTCCTTCTCATTCTTCATTAGCTACTTTTCCTTTGCCCATTAGAGCTCTCTGCTTTGTATGTGTTCAAACTATATAATCTCTATCCATAATTTCAATCTGTGGTCTCAGCTGCTAGCTATGTGATCGTGTCTATCAAATATAAATGTCTGAACCCCAACAATGTACTCAGAGTGAATATTCTGGTGAGTATTCAGAATCCCCTTTGAGGACTGAGGCATTTTTCACCTACCTGCTTGGAGTGTTGTAGTTTTCAGCTGAATTCCCTTCCAGAAATTACATTTATTAGAAAATAGCTTTTTCTCTGTAATAAAGATTCCACACATAAGTGAGATCGTACAGTATTTGTCTTTCTCTGACTTACTTTACTTAGCATAATGCCCTCAAGTTCTGTCCAAGTTGTTGAAAAAAGTACAAACTTTCAGTTATAAGGTACATAGGTACTGGGGATGTAAAATACAACATGACTACAGTTAACCCTGCTATATGGTATATTTGAAATTGCTAAGAGTAGATCCTAAAAGTTCTCATCACAAGGGAAAAGATTTTTTGTACGTATATGAGATGATATCAACTAAACTTATCATGGTATTCATTTCACAGTATATGTAAGTCATTATGCTGTACAATTTATATAATGCTGTTTGTCAATTATCTCTCAATAAAACTGAAGAAAAAAAAAGCTGTCTTGCCCAAGGTTATGCTCCCTCCTCGAGCAGGCCCACATCTAGTAACTGTTACATACAGGAATATAAAGATCTGTCCCAATTTTTGTGTCAATTTAAGACAATTCTGAAGAGCCATTCCAGAGCCCAAACTTTCCTGAGATGGGTTAAGGTCTATTTTGGAAATGCATCTCAGTTCAGCTCTTCTAGCTGCACAATTCTACTTCCTGCAAACCCCTTCTACCCCTAGATAGATGTTGATCCTGAGGGCATTCTTCAGTAATCGTTCTGCAGGCAAACCTTCATCTCAGAGACCATCTTGGAAGTAATCTACCTTAGACAGTATATTCAGCTGTTCTAGACCCTTTCTACTTGCATGACAGAGGCTTTTCAAAGTCAAGATACTCAAAATTAAGTTCATTATCTTTCCCCTCCAAACATGCATGGCTATTCATTTATGATTGGGGGGGTGCCGGATATCTATACTATACATTCCAGTGGTGCCTCCTCATCCATACCCTTCTTCTTAAAAACAGTCTACTCCATCCACAGTCTGAAAGGACCAAGCCCCTGTACTTAGGGACCACCACTGACTCAACCAGGATTCTGTTGTTACCAGAGTTGCCACCAGACCCTTGCTCAATACCCACCAACCCCTCTCTTGAACTGGAACTAACATATCTTTAAGTCACAGAATCTAGACAAAGAAAGGAAGCTGTAGGAAGAGATAAATAAAAACTAGATAGAACCAGCTGAAACCAAGATAGTGATGAATCTGACCACCAGCAGACCCTGAGCCTCATTCTACACTGATTTGACTACATTAGCGTACTAAATGACACACCTCCTGGCTGTGTGATCAGAAGTCACAGACCAAAAAAAGAACAGAAAAGGGGTGGCACCACATTTCCAGGAAAACCTTACTCTTTCCCAGAAAATGAATGCATATTAGTCTCACTCCTCCCCATCATTTGTCTCACTCTTCCCCACATTGTCCTCACTCCTTAAAAGCAAATCCTTCTTGCTATTAAGGCGAGAAGTTGATTTGTGAACTAAATTCCTGCTTCTCCATTCTCTGGCCATTGAGTAAAGCTTGTGCTGCTTCAATCTCAGCTTTGGTTTCCTTTTTGGCTGTGCAAAACAAGAAAAAGAACCTTCCCCAATGAGGCAGGGGACCTCGGCAGGGCTAGGGCCCAAGTGGGTGTCCATACGACCTAATTCAGTAACACTATCAATCAGGAACTGGGATAGGACATATGACAGACACTGAGTTAGTCCTTTGGCTCCAGAGTGTAAAATTGGGGCCAGATATTACTTCATGCCAAACCAAAATTTCATGCCAAGCTGAATCTGATGTTATAGAAAAGGGAAGGAAGGGAGGGAAGGAGAGGAAGGGAGGGAAGGAGAGGAAGGAGAGGAAGGAGAGGAAGGAGAGGAAGGAGAGGAAGGAGAGGAAGGAGAGGAAGGAGAGGAAGGAGAGGAAGGAGAGGAAGGAGAGGAAGGAGAGGAAGGAACTATGAACCTTTAAGAAGCCACATTACAGAGAGAACAATAACAAATTTGTAGAAGGAAACTTAAATGAGAACTCATTTAGCTGAAGAAAGGGATAGAGATGGACAGTTGACACGCCTGATTACTTCCCAGTTCTCTTGTATTCAGACTATTTTTCGAAACTTGGTTTTATAAAAGATTTGCCTGAAACCTTATAATAAGTATTATATTTATCACCAAATAAAACATAAGGCACACCTCCTGCTTTTATAAACAACAGCAAGATTTATCCTTTTGTTTTAATCCGAAACCTGAGAGGGATTGAAGTCCTTCCCTTATCTCCCACAGCTAAATAGCTAAAAAATTCTTCCATTTTTTTGTCGCAACTCTTCTCTCATTCCAACCTTACTGCAACTACTCAAGCTCTTCCTTGTCTGTCCATATGGATATACTGCCCATGGTCCAGACTCGAGCAGTCCTTCATATTCCTTTATGTGTTGTCACTAACATACTGATCTGATAAGGGCATTCCTTGTTAACTTTTTTCGATGATCACACCTCTAGATCTATAAGACCAAACCTGAACTGCTGTGATAGTACACAATGTACTTTCTTCTTTGGTCCCATATTATCTGGCTGGTTCCATCTTCTGTCACAAGCACTGCTTGATTTTTATAATCTAGTATTAGCCGTCCCATAATTTCATAAACTTGTTATACTTTCTAAAGTTTCTCTTCTTTTGCACATGCTTCCTACTGCTTAGAACATTCTCCTTCATTCCTGTGGAAAACTGTTCATTCTTAATCCATCAGCTTAAAAGTCACTGTTTTTAACCAATTAGTTCATAAACTTCATCAGGACAAGAATCATGCTTACTTTAGTCACTGCTTCCTCTCCACAGAGCATAGTATACTATATCTAGCAGGTCTATCTCCTGTTTTGTGACTTAATCAATGCCTTTCTTCAGTTAGGCGGCTTTAGGCATCCTCCTTGTCTTGCAACTTTGTGCTCATAATTCCATCATTGCAATTAATATATCGTATTGTCATATTTTTGTGAGCATAACTCTCTTCATAAGAATGAAAGTGTTTTGAGGACTATTTCATGAATTTTCATGTAATCAAATGTTGCCCAGAAATGAACAAAATACTTGGTATACTGCACTCAGAAATATTTGCTGTATGAATGAGTGAATACTTATAGGGTGGAAGTAAAAGATAAGGCTGCAGATCTAGACAAAGCTTGCAGCTCTCAGTAGGAAGGCAAAACCTCTGAGGGATAAAACCTAGAAATTTCCTCTTTGGAACAACAGAAACAATGTGCATGCATGGACGGTGAGAATTTCCCCTGAAACCAGATTGTGTGAGGAAGTGAGGAATGCCACAAACAAGCTGTATTTACAGAAAGCAGTCTGTTGACTGAGGAGGCAGGAGGGAGAGACTCTGTATTATCAGCAGCTGTGCAATGCTGAACTCGGGGGCTGGGAGGAAGAAAATCCTACAAGAATGTGCTCTCACGTACAACCCTGTGCCATAGGAATAATTCCTGCAAGCCAGTAGTTGAGTCCTGGTTCTTCCCCTACCCGTCAACACCGCCTACGTTCCCACCCGCAAACACCTCCTACATACAGCAGGCCCCAGAGGAAATGAAAGATGAACAGTGATTGAAGAAGAAGTGGCAAGGAGCTATCCAGAAACAATGCAAAAAGAATGACTACAAGGAACAGGAAAAACAAGAGGCAGATGAATTGGACTTATGGAAAAAAAGTATGTTTAAAGACATTGTGATGATTTCAGTAAACTAAAGGAAACAAATCCTACAGAGTAAGAACTCAAAAGGGAAAGAAAGATTCAGAGAAGGTGTGGTGAGAAAATGGAATGAGAGAGTATGTGGGCTGGAGAAAAGCAAGAAAAAAAAAAAAAGATGAATGTCCCCATAGAAATGAAAATCAGATTAGGTGCAGCAGAAAGGAGAGAAGATACAGCTAAAACAATAGGCCAGGTAGGATGAAACACAGAAACAAATAGCTAAGAAAATGTCATTTAAAAATGTATGTTCTAATAGCAACAAAAATTTGAGCTGTGTGAGAATACAGCTAGCAAAAGATGTTATGACCTTTCTATAGAAAATAAAATTGAAAGACCAATGGAGAGAGGTTACTGAGATCATGAATAGAAGGCTCAGTAACAAAGTAGTAAACTCTCCTAACATATCTTATGCACTTGAATTAAAAATGTTTTTATTCAAGGAATCCATCAACATTATTCTCAAATATATATGGAAGATCAAAAGGCTAGGAGTAGCCAAACCAGTAATGAAGGCTAAAAATGATGAAAAGTGACTTCACAAAATGCCTAGACTTATTATGAAGCTATTTTAGTAAGGACAGTGTCATATTACCATGGGAAAATTAACATTGAAAATGATATAACTTACAGATATGGCTCTTTGTGCAAGATACATAATAACTTTATGACAAAGATACTATTATAGTTATTTTACAGATGAGGAGTTTGAGACACAAGGAAGTTAAGCAACTCGCGCAAGGTAGCAGATTCATTTTTCTAACCTATGCTCCATAATTTGGATTTTAAATCACCATTCTTTTAACAAAAGCAAAACAAACAGAATTTTTTTAAAAAATGAAGCAGACGTATGCATATGTGGAAATCATATATGATAGAGAAGGCACTGCAGAAACTGGGGAAACGATGGCTATTTAGTAAATAATGCTTAGCATAATCAAATATTCCTATGGTAAATAAAGGAAATTAGATCCACACTTCACACCATATATAATAAATTCCAAATGGAATATAAACAAATATAAAAGGCTAACACTGTGTAAGAAAATATAAAGAATATCTTATAACCTTGAGATGGGGATGGTTTTCTTCTACAGGACACAAGAAAAGCACAAGCCATAAAAGGTTAGACAAATTATACTAAAAATAATTTCTGCTGATCAAAAGGTACTATAAAAAGGAATTATAAATCACAGATTGAAGTAATTTAAACATATAACTAGAAAAAGAACCTCTACAAATTAAAAAAAAAAAAAACTAAAGAAAAATTGGGGGCAAGGGAGAACCATGAACAAACTTCACAAAGGAAACCAAAATCGCCAATAAATGTATGAAAAACTATTCAAAATTTAGAAGTCAAACAAATGCCCATTAAATGATAAACTATACCACTTGTACCAAAGCAGTACATTTTAAATGTCCAAAAATATCAGACTTCGGTGAACATGTGGAGCAATAACACTTTTGGGGGGAGCCTCGGTAATTTTAAACACTTATGGAAGTAATATGCTATCATGTGCTGCAGCAGAAAACACTTAGACTATAACCTGCTAGTTTCACTTTAGCAATAATGATTACTTGGGCGCTGTCTTCCAGATTGCTCGTAGCAGTGTCCTCACATCCTCTTGCAAATAAGTTTCTTACAAGTTCATCCCATGAGTTTACCACATTGGTCTTGAACCTCAAAGGTGATCATAGTTTATGTTGTTTCTGGGATCCCTGCTGCACTATAATGACCCCCACTTGTTTTAGTAGCACATGAAAATTCTTAATATGGAATAGTTGTCCCTTCACTAAAGCCAACTTACATTCAACTCTCAACTTGAACTGAGGAGACATCTCTCCATTTTATATTCCTCCTAAATGGAGTAGGCCTCTGGCCCCACAACTTTTCATTGGTCAGCTGATGTCTCCCACACGGCTCACAATCATCCAAAGTTCTACAATAAATTTGGCCTCCAGCATGAGGAATGCATAGTTGTCAGCACTCAGGTGATTCAGTTTGAGATCATTCTTTCTGTTAGTTTGGCTTCAGTCTGTAATTTGTTCAAAAATCACATGCACCATTGGCCTGCCAATGCAGAGGACACGGGTTCGAGCCCTGGTCCGGTAAGATCCCACATGCCGCAGAGCAACTAAGCCCCATGCACCACAACTACTGAGCCCGTGTGCCTAGAGCCTGTGCGCCTAGAGCCCGTGCTCCGCAATAGGAGAAGCCACCGCAATGAGAAGCCCGCACACCGCAACAAAGAGTAGACCCTGCTCGCCGCAACTAGAGAAAGCCCATTCACAGCAACGAAGACCCAATGCAGCCAAAGATAAATAAATTTATAAAAAATCACATGCAACAGTTACTCAGAAAACAATGTATTAGATAAAGTGCTAATGACACAACAGTTAACAAGGTAGATACATTCTGGCCCACACAGAGGTCAGAGCTGGAGAACCAGAGCTTTTAAAGACTACTACATATTCCACTGCAACTTGTTAACTAGGTAACCTTTATTTGGGGCAGTGTCATAATGTAAATAGATATTAAATAAATAGAAACATTTTTCCTTTGGATCCTCACATCTTCTTCATGGAATAATCAAAGAAATGTGAAGTGTAAGAATATGAATGAGCTTACAAAAATAAGGGAATCTAAAGAGACTACATGGGTTGAAAACAATAAGGAGGAAGCAAATGTACAAGCACAAAAGCAGCAGCAAAGCAGACAATACTATTGAGTCCCCTATTAAAGATTTCCCAGAAAGTCACATTAAGACAGTAAAATGAGCAAAGTGTATTTTGCAGTTCAAATTACAAAGTAAACAAAAACAAATGGTGTGTTTCCAGGCAATCTCATCTCTGAACAGAAGTGATAATTCTTCTATCTCAGCTGCATACTGGGATGCCCCAAAACGCTATTTTCTTCATTCTGAGAGGCATGTAGTACGGTTCCTTCCTTAGGATTCTCAAGAGTGATGAAGATTATAATATTCAGTCACTCGTAATCCTGAAGGGTGTGGAAACAAAAGACAGCCAACTGTCTTATCCTACATGGCTATGAGAATGTGTTGTTACAATGCCCACCCAATGGGCCTGCCAAGTAGACTGCCAAGCATCACATAGGTCAACAGTAAGTGTTACCCTTCCACTATATTGAGTGAGTGTAATTAGTTTCACCAATATGAATATATATATATATATATATATATACACATATATATGTGTATATATATATAATACACATATACATATAAATCTATATGAATGTGTGTTCATACATGTGTGTGTATACATATATATATATATATATATATATACACACACACACACAAAGGGAATATTGGTTAGTGGCCATGATAGCAAATAATTTTTTTTCTGCTTAAATTAGCCATAGTGATTAAGTGATTTACCTGACTCACAGAATCACTGAAGCCTAGAGAAATATCTTGGGGCAGGCCTTCTTGAAACATAACCACATCCCAGAATCTTTGTGGTAAAAACTATCACCACTTCAGCTAAGATCACCAAGCACCAAATGCCAGACAATCAGCCCTTTTGTTACAGCTACTATTGCCAGCAAAGGGGCCACATCTGCAAAAAGAACTGAGCCCCATGCACTCACTGTCAGACCAAAGAAGGAAGCCTCAGCTAAATTACACTTACATCTTCACTCAAAAGGTAAGTACTATGTAAATATAAGTAAGTACTATGTAAAGTAAGTAAGTACTATGTAAATGTCTGCTATTCTTTTCTTCCTTCTCCTTTCTTCTTTCCTTCCCTCTTTTTCCTTTTTTGCTTATACCAGTAATATATATGGGGAAATGTTAATGTGGTTATTAAGAAAAGTATTAAACGAGGATAATTAAGATGTTCTAACCTGTAGCGTCTCATACATATATCATCTTCAGTCTTATGTTCATTTTGATATTGGAATCTCTTTAAAAATCATTGACCTCAAAATCCAACAATAAACTAACTAGTGTTTCAAAGGAGGTAAATTCAACTTTTTTCCTTGCCCAATGTTCAGTGAAACTGTAAACGAAAGTTTAATTATAACATCTCAGAAAGTAAAACTTCCCGAGTATGAAAATTCTCACTCCTAACAAAAACAAAGAAACAGCAAAAGCCATACACACAAACAAACAAAAATACCCAATCCAATTAGGATCCACACAGAGTTTTACTATGGGTACAATGTAATAAGCATGTACTTTGGAGCTAGAGAGGCTAGAGGTGTTACTCTGATGTCATAATTACTTGCTGTGTAACTCCAAGCAGTTACCTACTCTCTTAATCTCAGTCTCTTTGAAGATAAAGTGGGAATCATAAAATCTTGCAAAAAAAAAAAATTAGACAATATATGATACGGGCAGAATGGCTGTTTTATGACCTAAGATATCAGACACATAAAATGGCATTGGTTTCATGTCCTATCATTATTATGATTACTATCTTAACACTTTACAACTATCTTACCAAAAATTTGCTTCATAGTTTGTTGGAATTGTCTCAGATGTTACTACAGAGAAATATTATACCATAGAAAAGTTAGATCTTTAGAGAAATGCTCACCTAAGTGCCCAGAGATAAGGATTCCATAGCCTACTGCCTTTCTGCGTGGCAATGGCAAATTAAAAATTCATAGAGCTGGAAGGGATCTTCAAATATCATCTAACAAATTCTCCACTTCCCACAAATGAAGACACAGAATATGGAACGTTTATGTAAATACAGATCTTGGACCACATCCTAGACCCCTAGTTTCACAGTAGTGCTATTTCCATTCCTACTCCTTAGATTTTCATTATAAAACTTGTAGAATCTCACACACACATTTTCCCTTAATTTATATAGTCATTGTTCATGCACATGTTTTCCAAAGCTTTACTGAAATCCTATTACATGTCTGCAGACAGAAGGAAACAAAGTGGTTTTATGCTCAAACTCACCATCCGGTAGTTAATACAACACAGATGAGAAACAATGCAAACCAAATGTCCTAAGTGTTAACAATACTGAGAGAGAGATGTAATTGATCTGTTGTCAATTTTCTTTTACAAAAGGCCAATAACTCTAATTTTTTGCATAGAAGGATGACATACAAAATGCAAGTTATTAACTAGCATTAAATATTGTAAACAGTAAATATATTTTCAAAAACATGTCTTATGCTTCTTTGACACTTCGTAGAACTCAAAACATCTTAACAAGTTGTTCTAATCTTGCTCCTACATTTCCCCACTGTGAAGTTTCATAATATTCATATTAGTTATGCTACTTCTGCCCCCCATTTAAGGTAGCATGTGTGATAGAGGGGTACATGCTAAGTTTCTCTCTTAACAACTTTATTTTGAATGACTAGTACCAATTAAAAAATACCTTGGTTGGAAGGAAGAGTTACACATATATGTATATATAAAAGCTAGATCATTTTCCTTTCTTTTAAGGCAGATCTACCTGGGGATGTTTATTACTGAACTCTTAAAATTTAGCTAAATTTTTTATATAAACAAAATCAAAGTTCAATAAAATAAAAAGACATAGTTTAGCAGACTATATATATATATATATATATATATATCTCAAAGGTTATTGATAGTAATGTTCTTTTACCCTTCAAAAATGGATATCCTAAATGAAACTAAGAAAATTAATTCCACCTAACAAAAAAGTCTATTAAGAATATTTGTTTGGTTAGGTACATACTGACCATATGTCAGTATTAAAATGAAAACATAAAAAGTCAGTTCAACATATTAATTTACCATCATGTTAGGGCCAGTAGAAAGCTTTCTGCAGTATGGGGAGAAATTATTTCTTGTTTATATCCCCTAGTATGCATAGAATTTTGGTATAGTATTGACATTGTATTTATATCCATCTAATCCATAAAAGATCTTTTAATGATTGGCTATGTTACATGTGACTATTAGGCATTTTTAGTATGTATTAAAAATTTAGAATACTAAGCCAGCGCTGACTAAATTATTTATGGGTACCCACTTTTCCTTGGTGTTAAGGGGAAAATGTCCTGTGTGTGTTTTAATGAGAAGACCTGTTATTTTCATTCCTTCAAAAGATAAACCATCTTATCTGATGCTGAAATCAAGGGCACATCCATTTGTAAATGTTCCAAAGTTAACTTCCAAACTGCAAAATCTAGTACATTGTTGCTTTTTAACATCTACAGTGTTTAACCTATTGATCTCTTCCTTCTTGGGAAGCTCTTTCATTTTTTGGATCCTGTGAAATTCTCTGCTTTACTCTCTCTCTCTCTGGTATTCCCTTTACCATTTTAAGATTATCTTCTCTCTACATCTCAAAAGTTTGTTTTTTCCAAGCTTTCCTTCTTGTTCTTCCATCTTACTTGTTTATTCATTTTAAAAAATCTCATGCCTTTCTGTATACCAGCACTAAACATGTGCTAGTTTCTCAGAATGAGATGGTTAATACAAGAAAAAAGAACTCAGCAGTCATACAGCTTAGAACCTTTTGGGGATACAGACAAGTAAACACACATTGTTAAACTAAGATATTGTTGGAAAGATACTGTGTGCAATGGGAGCACATGGGAAGGTTCCTTAAGTCAAATAAGTGTGTGGGTGGATGAGCCTTGTCAAGAAATACATGCCATGTGAAGTAACATCTAAATGGAGCTCGAAAGGATGAGTGACTGTTAGTCAATTAAAGAAGGGAAAGGACAATACCAAGAAGAGGTAAAATACTATGTGTGAATCCTCAAAGTTGAGAGAGAACATAGTACATTGGAATAAAACAATCATAGAGAATAAGCACTTCAGAGGGCTAAAGGGCCTCACGTGACTATGGATCAAAAGTGGGGTTGGGGTTGGAGTTGCTGCTTGGAGAGAATTTTGGTGAGAATTTTGGTGAGATAGGAACAGGAAACATAAGCAGGGTCAGATCACCGCAGGATCTTTTTTCAGGAGCCACAGAATGATGAAGTTCATGGGCACCACCCCTGATAATAGTTACTCCAACATTTATCTCCTTCTCAAAACTCACTTCAATCCTAGAGCCTTATATCCATTGTCCTAAGAAACTCACACTTGGAAATCCCACAAGTATCTCTACATTAAATGTCCAAATGTGACTTCATCATCATTCTCACACCATCAAACCCTCTCTTCCTTGTTTACTAAATTCCATGCCTTAAGAAAGACTCTCATCCTTTCCCTTTACCAAATTCAGGGAAGTAGAATGCTCTACCATATTTGCCTTTCTTTCAGCCTCACCTCCAACCAATTGTCAAGTGCTATTAATTTGCTTCTTCAAAGCATTTAAAACCTGCTTAATCTTTTCTATATCAAGAGCAATTGCCTTTTGGTAAAAACATGATTATTTTTCACACTGATTATTGCAATGGGCTAAGTTGTGTCTTTTTTTTTTTAATGTTTCCTGCATTAGTGCATCATTTACATTGCCACCAAAAAAAATTCTTCAAAATTCTTCAAAAAAAACCAAAAAATTCCGTTGCACGAGGACAGAATCTTGTTTAAGCAGGCTATTGACTCAGATGGTGACTTCAAGAACCATGTAAAACTTTTTCTCTTCTACCTCCTCCTTCCTCCCTTCCCCCTCCCCTTTCTCCCCCTCTCTATATATGTAAAACAGAAAACAATAGTACATTCATAAGTGATTAAAGGTGATATAATTTTCATTTTACCTGGAACATATTATCATCAATCCCACTTAAAATATTCCAACTGCTTTGATGTGTTAAGTCCAAATATAGCATATAAGATACTTCATGATTACAAACCTGTCTTGCCACACTCCATTCCCACTCTGTGCTAAAACAATCTAAGCTGCTGACAGTTCTCCAAATGAATCATGCTTTCCCATACCTCTGTGTCTTTACACATAGTTCCCTACGCCTGGTTTAGCACAGGCTCCTGCCATCCTCCTCTTACTAGCTGACTCCTAATCATCTTTGAGTCAAAGCAAGTACCATCGGTAGCCAGCCTACTAGCCCAAACAGAATAGGTGCCTCTCCATAAGACCCTATCACAGTACTTATCACATAGTAACCATGTGTTATGTTTTCCATTCTGCATCCTTGGTACCCAGCAGAGTTACTTACATCTAACAAGTGCTTTATAAATTCTCATGAAAGGAGGGTGTAAGGGAAGGAGGAAAGGAAGGATAAACCATAGCTCTCATCATATAAGTAATTCATTGTTTGAAAAAGTTGTTTCTGCTGAACAACCAGGTCTCCCTGGCCACAAATACTTCAGCATAATATCTCAGTAATTAATAGTCCTATGTAAGGTTTAGTTTAGGAATTATATTGAGAAATTATGTTAAAATGTACATATGTAACTTACATTCCACATTCTCGTCATTTTGACCTGTAATTCCCTCAACAAACCTTGTTCTTCTTATTTTTTGCATGTATACTTCCCTTTGACAGGAACACTGTCACATACCCGTTACGTGATCTCTCTCACAGGTGCGTGCGTGGGCGCACACATACACACACACACACACACACGACAACTTCCAGAGAAGTCATCCCTTGAATTTCAGCTGGGCTCTTACTATCCCTTATCAATTCAGTTATTACATTGTCTGACTGCCTCAAGTCAGCTGGTAAAAGGACCATGTTCTTCCTCTTTCATCACAGTCTGTAAGAAATCCAGTATATGTCTTTGTTGGTAGTGTTTACAATCATATAAGAGATGCTAAAGAGTACATATTGACATCCCAGGATAAATTATTTCAGTATTTTCAACCTACGTTTCTTTTTTTCAGCTCAAATTCTAGTAATGACTGCTTTCTCCATGTAGAGCATTTAGCACAAATGGTGTATTATTGTGTAGTCCACTCAACTAAACCAATGGTCTGTGCTTAAGTGGATCCAACATCTCTGGAATTAATTTTCATAACCATCTTTTCTTCATAGCTACTCACTGAGTAGTTAAGTTACGTGTACCTCACCTCGGAGGGCAAACGTTAAATATGATTTTCCCAACTTATTATACTTACTTTCTTGCCTATTTCTAGATTCCAGGCTTTATGAAGATACACAGTTGTTTTCTTGTTACTATATCATTGTCTAAGAGAGTGATTGACAGAAAGCCCTCAATGTATATTGATTTAGTGACTGAATTATGAGTAAGCTTTTATTTTCTTTTAAAATATTTATTTATTTGGCACTGGGTCTTAGTTGAGGCCTGTGGGTTCTAGCTCCCTGACCAGGTATCGAACCTGGGCCGCCTGCATGGGGAGTGCAGAGTCTTAACCACTGGACCACCAGGGAAGTCCCATAAGCTCTTATTTAGAATCAGCTAGAAAACTTGTATTGATTATTCATTGACTGAAGTAGCTACTGGAATGGTGAAAGGATAACAAATTTTTTTTCTTAATTTTTCCTCAGGGTAGGCAAGATTTTACTTAAGCTATTTTCATCAGAACACCTAAACCAATAGAAGAAAGTGTCCCTGCTGATAACTGCGGAGTTGACTGGCTCCACAAGAGCCCTTTCCTACATAAAAAACCAAGCAAACAAACAAGACCAGATCAACAGCTTACTTTACTGATAGGAATAGAAGCAAATAATGTGTACTGTCCCAAGAGCATAGCTTGGAATTAGGCTTGGTGTATTATAAGGATTAATACTCACTAGCATCAGGAGATTGGGATTGACATATATACACTAACATGTATAAAATAGATAACAAGAACCTGATGTATAAAAATATAAAATAAAATTCAAAAAAAAATACTAGCTCACAAGTTACTAACACACCTGGTTCTTTTCACATTACTTTAAGAGCCTGTGTAATAGTTTTCTATTGGTGCAATAAAAAATTACCACAAATCTAGTAGCTAAAACACTTCTATAGGACAGAAGTCTGAGATGAGTCTCACTGAGTTAAAGATCAGGTTGTCACCAGTGCTATGTTTCTCTCTGAAAGTTCTAAGGGAGAATCCATTTGCTTACTCATTCAGGTTGCTGACAAAATTCAGGTCCTTTGCAGTGGTAGTACTGAGGTCCCTTTTACCTTGCTAGCTATCAGCTGAGAGCTGTTTCTAGATTCTAGAAGTCACTTGCATTCCTTTGCCCATGCCCCCCCTTTCTCCATCTTTAAAATCAGCAATGACATATTGAACCTCTCATTTCTTATTTCTTTTTCTATCCTTGCAGCTTTCTAAGCAACTCTTCTGCCTTCCTCTTCCACTTTTAAAGGACTGTGTGACTCCATTAGCTCCATATCCCTATTATAAAATCCTTAATCTTAATTCCATCTCTTTTGCCATATAAGATAATATAATGGTAAAGGTTAAGATGTGGACATCTTTGGGGACATTATTCTGCCTAGCACAACTTGTATATTAAATAACTCATGTTTTACCATAGGCTAGTTTTGAATATTAATCTGAGCAGTTAGTTCCATCTGAAAAATTTTTGAATATGTGATTTTAGTAACTAATTCAGTTCAAGAATTCACCTTCACAGATGAGTTTATATTTTTCTCACAAATCAAAAGTCAAAAATATTAATATTACACATTACCTGATGAATTCATGTTTCATCCACTACTGAATACCAACTAAGTAAAAGTCAAATATTTTAGGAATACTATGATATGCCCATTGACTAAAAGGCTTACAACGTACTTTGTAATATACTTTGTAATATAAATAAAACAGTTTTTATTATTTGCTTTATATTTGATTTGTGGCTTTCTATAGACCTAGTTTTGGGGTCTAGAATCAAGCATAAAATAATTATATCCATAACCAAATTTGATATTAACTAAGATGCTTTAAAATAAATTTTCTCAGTGCCTTGAAAGGATATTTTAATGCCATAAAAACTCGCTCTTCTGCTGGCAGGATATTGAGCTAATGGCGATTATTGAAATTCTAAGTAAAGTTGTTGAGCACAGGAATGGGAGTCAAGGAAAATGATTTCTTATCCCCCAATACTACCACTAGCCTCCAAAGTTTTTAGTGCCTTCACACATAAAAATGAGGGGATTACATTGCATGAAACTTCTAATTTTCTGACTATAACTGCTTTCAAGTCAGTTCTTGAATGAATGTTTAGGTACAGGTGAAACTAAGAGATAAACATTAACAGAAATTTTTGTTTCCAGTACAAAGATAGAAAAATAAAAAGAATATACAGAAGAGTTCATAAGTTTAATAATTGAAAAATATTGATTTCATGTTAATATATTGTTTATAGTGCAGTTAATACCTAGAGACCAACTCTAAATCTTACACTTTGCAGAGACTGCTCAGTTTTACAGTTTGTCTGGATTACTTTGATGCTTACCCTTACCTTTCTTCTATTATTTTTTCCACATGGACTACTTTATTGATAAATCAAAAGAAAAAGGATCAAATAAACAAAGCAACAAAGCAGGAAAGTGCTCACATCAGGGTTGTAGCCAATCTAATTAATTTTTCATTTGGTTCTCATGTATTAGAGACCAATCAATTTGGGATTATGTTTACAAAGTTATAAAAGGAGAGGAGACTGGGCCCTCAATCTGTTGTCTAGTCTGTCCAAATTAGTCAGTTAAATGATCTCGGGGGATACCATAAAGCATATGAGTAGTTCTTGTAAGTATCTTTTCTTTTAATTACAGATCAAGTTGTCAGCGCTTTCTGCAGACCTTGACTTTGGCAGAAGAGCAAAGTTCTGAAATCAAACAATGGGGCTTTATTTTTCAGATTTTTTTTCCTTTGCTTTTTTCACCAACATGCTTTAGTTAAAATATCTTTAGCGAGCTATTTTAGCATGTGGAGGTTTGGCATGCCAGAATTGACTATCACTCAAGGAAAGGAGTTTCCAGTCAGATAAAAAGTGATATTAAGATTAATGGCCTTTATCCTATAAGAATGTGTCACTCTTAGAGATATACTGAATCACTCCAGAAAATGGAATTGTATGAAATAGTAAGAAGGGACACAATATTTCATGGAAATAAAGAACCTGGAAAAATGGTGTCTTCTAAAATGAAGTTCCCAGAACATTAAGGTGGAACAAAAGTAGAATGTATGTGTTGATCAAAGTTTGGTGGCACACCTGTGCAAGGTTTGAGGTACATTAATATGCTCTAAAGCCAGTGTTAAAAATCACTGCTCTAGGACCTGGCAGTTTAAGATAGTTGACTTGAATATCTAGTAACCTTTAGAACCATCCCTAAACTTCCCAAACTTTCCCTCTGGCTCACTCTAGCTCTCTATTTAATTAGTCAGCAAGTCCCTAAGGCCTACCTCTCCTTAAGTCTCTTCTCACCAACCCTGCACCATCACTCACCTGGCCTGTTGCGATACATCCCAACCACTCTAGCTAACTCCCATCAGAACTATTGCAATACCCACCTGCACTATGTTAACACGTCCTTTACGCAACGATTAAAGTTACTTTCAAAAATGTAATCATTCTCTTCTATCTGGATATTGTTATAACTCAGTTAAAAAAAGAATCACTGTCTCTGTGAAGGCCTTTGGAAACTTCCTTTATTTTACTGTGCTCAAGGAATCAGGAAATGGTAATATAGTCACTTCTTACCATAGGCTGACAGTAAATATCAACGTGACTCATTCTGAAATCACTGCCCAGACTCTCAGTCTCTGGCTCAGGAGAACTTCATAGACTTTAGGGCAACCTCTTTTTGGATTACTAAGTGCCAGAAAGTTTTCTTGATATAAAGTAAAAGATAGTAGAGGAGAGAAAAGGTAAAATGAATATTTTGAAATATATCAATATATTTTGTGCAACACCTCAGGCTTTTTTAAAACCAAAAGCCACTAAACAGAATCCTTAACCCTTTGTTATGTAAAATGAATTTTAATACTTTTAAAGTAATTTTATTTAAAAAATCAGTTGATTGTTTTACTAGCGATAAGTTTTCTCCCTTTAACAGAGATTTTAATTGTGAGAATTCTTGGAAAAGGTAATGAACTCATACTACAAAACCAGATGGATTCACAGAAGGAAAAGATGAATGCTGAGTTTCCTTTACAAGTCTAGAATTTTTTTTCCCTCTCTTTTGAGAAGATTAATTGGAGCACGATGCTCTTTATCTCTATGCACACAAGGACTTGAAATTCATGGCTCTCTTAGGATGTAGTTTGAAAACTGGATCAGAGTTGAGTCCTTTCAGAGCCTAGTGAGGATTCCTATTATATCATTTTCATTGGGGTTTCATGGCTTAATTAGTACTTGTTAGGAATCAAGTGAAAGAACATGGTTTCAATTCCTTACCCTGAGCTACATGAGCCCAATGTTTCCTAAACTGTGTGAGATGGTTGTAGCTGTTTGACTTAAAAGTGCATTCCAAGACATAGTTAAACAGACTTTACTTTTTTTAAGTCAGGTTTATGAAAATAAAATGTACATATAGTAAAATTCACCCTCTTACCGTAAATTCCAGTGAATTTTGGTAAAGATACACTTTCTTATAATTACCACCATAATAAAGACAAAGAACATTTTAATTAGCCTACAAAGTTCCCTCACCCCCCTTTGCAATCAATCCCATCCCTCAACCCACAGCCTCAGGCAATTTTGATCTGATTTCTATCCCTTTCTTTAGTTTTGCCCTTTTCAAAATTTCATATAAGTGGAAAATAACGTAAGTTGGCTTTTGTGTCTAAATTGCTAAACATTAATAATTTTGAGATTCACACACATCACTGCACTTATCAGTAGTTTGTAACTTTTTATTTCTGAGAAATATCCATTGTATGGGTGTATAACAGTTGATTTATTTATCAAATGACATACATTTGGGTTTCTAAATGTTAAACCCATTTCCCAGAGTGACTGTTCTATTTTGCATCTCCATCAGGATCCTACTCTAAAACTTCTGAATTAGAAATTTTTTAGATACCATCAATCAGCATTTAAAAATAAAAACCAAGTTGATTCTTATACACACAAATTACAAGATACCAGGATTCCTATCGCCAAGGGTGGTATTATTCCTCCTTACTATAATTATCATCATAATTATCAAGAAATATTTGCTGAATTACTGAGTTTACCAATTACCTACACAAATGCATTATTTTTCTATTGCATTATTATTCTATTTTTCTATTGCACTGTAAAACATTACCACAAACTTGATAGCTTAACACAAAATTTTCTAGGAGAGTTTCATAGATGAGAAGTCCAAAATAGTTCTTACCGGGATGAAATCAAGGAGTTGGCAGGGTTACAAGACGACCTAGGAGAGAGTTTATTTCCTTACCTTTTCCAGCTTCTAGAGGTTGCCCACATTCCTTGGCTCACGACTCTGTTCCCCAAACTCAGAGTCAGCAAGCTTGCGTCTATCTGACCATTCTTCCATGGTTTCTCTCTCTTCTGGCTCCAGCTGTGAAAGGTTCTCCACTTTTAAGAACTCGTGAGATTAGATGGGGCCCACCTGGTCAATCCAGGATACTCTCCCCACCTCAAAGTCCTTAACTGAATCCATCAGCAAAATCCCTTTTGCCATGCACATAACATATTCACAGCTTTCAAGAATCATCAAGGATATCTTTGGGGGCCATTATTCTGCTTACTACACACTATAAGTTTTTCATGAAATTATTAGAAAACATTGACAGTTTTTCTTTCTTATTGAAAGTCTGGACTTTGGTTCCACTTCACTGATCTACTAAAATTTGGAGTAAATTAACTAATCTCTTAGAATTTCTATTTTTCTATCTACGATTAGAAGCATAAAAATAGGTTTTTATAATCTCAAAAAATTAATGTTCATTAAGTATAGAATAATCCCAGGAACTTTGTTCATAACATCCTGGTTTGTTGCGCGAGCGTTTGCAAATATTAGGAATAACAATGTTTGCATGATTATTGTCATTAGTCTTTTTTCTTGTAAACCGTCGTCAGTAAGGAGGGAACACAGTCTACTGAGCAGGCTTGGAAACATGCAATGAAGAGATAGCATGCCTGCATCTGGTGCCACTAGTCAAATGCAATTTGGCACTTATTTTAAGACAAAATATATTCCAAGTTAAGAAATACAGTATATGTTTTGCCACATTTCTCAAAGCAATTAGACTATTAAAATATACGCTACCTAAATAATTTGTTGATATGAGAAAATATTAAGAAGATGCTTCTGAAATACCAAAATTACTTTGTCCATATTTAAATGCATTTAGGAGTTGTAATAAAGAAAAACCTGAGGTTTGAATTTAGAAAATTCAGGTTTCAATCCTGGGTCTACCATGTACTGATGTCTGAGGGATTTGAGATAAATATATAACTTCCCTAACTCAGTTTCTTCATCTGTAAAATGTAATTAACAATACCTCTCCCAGGAGTGTAATGTGTATCAAATGAGAAAATAGTTAAAAATGCATTAATTGTCAAAACTAGAGTCATCATCACTATCATTATTATTTTTATAGTATATATGTCAAAGCATTTTTGGATCATAAAATAAGATGTTACACAAAATTCATTCCAGGACTGGAAACTGAAAATGTAAAACTTTCAATAAATATATCACATTATTGCCAACATATCTAAAAGCCTCAAGTTTTCTCCCATTTCAGGTATTGGCCAATTAATGATTAATAGACATGTTATATACAATGCACAACATAGCAATTTTACTCTTAGATATAAATCCAAAAGAAACTCAGATACTTACATGAGGAGACATAGAAAAATGTTCATAGAAACATTGATTGTAATTGCAAAAATATAGAAATTTATGTCCACCAGAAGAATGTGTAGCTAATTTGTGGAATAGTCATTCAATGGAATACTATATGGTGTTGAAAATGAATGAAGTAGAGCTGCATGAATGAAATGGGGGACTCACAAACATATTATTGGGCCAAAAATAAAAAAAGATTGCAAAGATACACATGTAATAAGTATATATTAAGATATGACACCATTTATATAAACTTTTAAATCATTACATACATAGTGAAAGTAGAAAGAAATGCACGTTGAGTTGGGAGTACGGTTGCCAGATAAAACAGAGGATGCCCAGTGAAATCTAAATTTCAGATAAAAACCAATAATTATTTAATACAAATATGTCTCATGCAATAGTTGGGACAACTGAAAAGTTTTGGGTAGTTTATCTGAAATTCAAATTTTACTGGTGGCTTATATCTTTATTTGCTAAATCTGGCATTGTAATTGAGGGAAAAAGAGCTGCACAGGGGCTTCAAGTTGGATTGGTGATGTTTTAGTTCTTTCAAAGTCTTAAATATTTCATAGTATGTTAAAATATTAATAGGCAAAAATGAACCATTCACCAGGAGAAAATCTCTAGTTAAAAGATAAAACTAAGATCCAAGACCAACAATAAAGAATCAGGAAGGATGACAAAAGGTAAAGAAATAACTAAAGCATACACATTTTTTTAATTATGAAAAGGGCAGTAAAGTGCTATCATGCTCTACTTTTGTTATTAATATATTGACATTTATTTTTTCCAAGTCACTCTCACCTGAGATGAAATAACTAATTAATTATAGAATTCAACCTAGAAATAAAAATTTGGATTTTTGATGTTTCCCAAAACTCTGTAATAATTTTAGTTATATTTCAATCAATGAAAATATATTTGGCCACAGGTGAGAACTGTAATAAATGGAACGTTTAAATCTATAAAAGAAGATGCAAAGAGTGGCCATGACTTAATTATTTTAAGCCTGGAAGAGGAAAGGAAATAAATAGATGAAACAGAATAATTAAACATACATTTACTTCCCTAGTCAAAATCAGAAAACATTGGCTCTCCATCATGGCTAGGGATCACATTAAAATCACCTGGAGAGTTTAAAAAATATGACTGCCTGAGACTCACCTGCAAGCAAGTCTAATTTAACTGATCTGCAGGAGGAAAAAAATCGCTAGTTTGTAAAACTCCCCAGGTGATTCTAATATAAGGTCAGTGTTGAGACCCATTGCTCTCAAACTTGAAAAGCCGATTCCTGTTTGGGAGGTAGTGTAAAGCAAAAATGTTTGTCCTGTGGATGTAGGAGAGAGCTCCTAAGAAAATAAATTCAAATATCAACTGACTCCATTGACTTTATACTAAGGATTTAAAATGAGTGACAGGAAAACAGGTATATGGAAGCATGATACCTCTCACATAGTCAATGCCGAATAAACAGATCTTCACTGAAATAGTTGAAGTGTGTAAATATCCTAAAAGATAATGATACTTGTAGCTTACATGGTAAGTCTTGAGGACTATCAGTAAAACACTAAGAAACTGAGAAAAGGTCTAATTTCAAAATGTGGAGAATGAAATCTTGCTTTTTATCTTAGAATGAAAATACTTCCATGTTTGCCAGCAACCCTCTGCCTTTAGCACAGTGAGATGAATTTAAGACAGTCAGTTTTTATTTCTACTTGAGTAACATGAGCTTTGGTTTATGGCCCTTTTTCCCCTAGCCTCATAATTAAATGACTAAATCCCATCCACAGCATTACCTACAGAACATGACTGGAGAAAGATTAGCCATTAAAGAGAGAGGAGATTGCTATTATGGCTTTTGAGGCCTATAACCACCCACTCTCTTAGGAATCCTATTATGGCTGAGCATTTGTGTTATTGGTATTGCAATTCAATTCACATATATCAAGCTGCAAACTCCATTTACAGTCAATCCATATTTCTAGGTCTTCTCTAATAACTTATTCATGTGTGTGTTTCACTTTGGAAGAAGTTATGTGCTTCAAAATATCTTCATCTGTTGCCAGTGGCTATGGAGCTTCCTTTTGTGGTACAAGAAAGCATCTTTTTCCTATTAACTAAAATCCAAACACCTGCTGTTTTACCTTTCGTTTTACTTTGAGGTTCATAAAACCTTATTATGATGATTCATGTGATGATTTCAGATCTACTTTCTATTCAAAAGAGCAGTAATAATACAGGCAATTGTTTCCCCTGGTGAAGAATGCTGATCAGAATCAATTCTATAAATCAGGGTAAACAGATATCAAGTACAAATGAATTTCATATATTTTTCCTTTTATAAACAAAAACAATTATATCACTAATGTGTGTTAATATCTTTAAATGCAACTCTTTAGAATCAAATAACTGGCCCAAGTTAAGCAGGTGACCACACATATCATCCGACTACGGTGCTCAATTAGCCATAAAACACAATTTTTTGACAGAATAGCTTGTAATGTTTGGCGAGCCTTCATTTTCCTCCTCCCCCATTACATCTAAGTGAAGGATTTTTCCTTTTCCCATGTTTAAATTCATTTCATTGACAACAGACATTGCAAACTCCTCAATGGTTTCTCTGTGCCAAATGAATTTCTGTCAAACGACTTGGATGAAATCTGTCTACTCCTGGTGACCAAATTGATCCAGCTGCAGCACAAGATGAAAGAGATCATTCATCTAAGTTCCGCTGTGCCAGAGCCTGCTCCCTCCTACACATCCACCGTTGCTGAAAAGGAGCAAATAACTTTATCTTACAAGCAGAGCTGAGGATAGTTGAGTGTTTTCATTACCTATGGACATCAATGGCTTTGGGACATAATTAATCATGCTGAAATCACTTCATTATTTTAATGAGGTTTTTCCCTTTCCTCTAACTATGATAAAAAGTATGGAGGAGAGAAATTCTTCTCATTATTTCTGAAACTAAAGGAGACTTTAGGAAGGAAGTGGAATAGGAACAAAGAGAAAACTTGCAAAAGAGAAAACTTGCACCCACAGCAGCTGATCTCTCGTTTTGCTTCAACAAAGACCAAGGGAAGTGTGATGAGGAGGTGGATTTGTGGACACTCTAAGCTCAAAGGCAACATGGCTGCTGGGGTCTTGGTGTGTGAAGGAAAGTGATTTCATCTCAAACTCTTCAGAAGTTTTGTTCATCCTGAGTATTTGAGAGCATGTTTTTTTTTTAAAGAGAGGAAAGAGAAGAATACATGTATCTATACTAACAATAGGTAAAAATAAATGAACTTAACGGCTCTTCAAATAAGAACTTCACTGTTTTCTCAGAAAGGAATAGGATCATTGTTATGTTTAGAAAGTGAAAGAACATAGGATAGTCTCTGAACATGTGAGCATATATATATATATATATATATATATATATATATATATATATATATATTAGATATTGAAATGTTGAAATATTTTCCGTTTTATGAGAAAGAGCTTTGTTGAGATTAATTCTGGACAGCCAATAAGCCAAGGTTCAGAACACTGGTCAACACTGAAGATTTTGTTTTCCTGAAAGCAGTGAGTCTCAAACTTTAGTGTGACTCAGGATCACCTGGATCATGGATCGCTGGATCCACCCACACAGTTTGATTTAGAACGTCTGGGGCGGGGCCTGAGATTCTTTTCTAACACATTTCCAATTGTTGCTTAAGCTGCTAGTTTGGGGACCACACTGAGAACCAGTCTTAAAATCATCATGTGGTATAGCATCTGTGTGCTGTTTTGTAGAAGTAGCCAAGGCATGTTTTTGCCTCTTAAGGCCTCAGAAGTTCTTTACTGTGAAGACATTCTTCACAGAAAGATATGACTTTTAGTAAGCCTGAAATGTTAGACTGATAATGAACTGTCCTGTTCTCCATTATCCAAAACGAATCGCTGTCATTAAACAGGTGCATGAAGCCATCATTGTGGCTATCCTTCAAGGACATCTCACTCTTTTGCATTCACTCCTACCATACTTATCATGTTAGAGAAAAATGTGTTCTATCATTTACCATGGCACTTTTGTGTTTCAAGTTTTCATATAAATCAAAAGCTTAGATCTTGACAAAATCTCAGATTTTTGCGTCATGTAGATTAAACCTAGAAAAAAAAAAACAACAACACAGTATGCAGTCCATTCAACTCAATTCCTCCTTTACAATGCCAGACACTGGGACCTAGAGTACAAGTGCATTCTCTTTGTGTGTGTGTGTTTCAAAGACAACTTTTATATATGTTTTATTTGAATTTTTTTTTTTATACAGCAGGTTCTTAGTAGTTATCTATTTTATACATATTAGTGTATATATGTTAATCCCAATCTCCCAATTCATCCCACCACCACCAGGTTACCCAACTACACAGTTAAAGTCAAAGGCAGCAATGGAACCAAAATCTCTGACTTTCTATCCAATGCTCTATTTTACTCACACATTCACACGCTTACTTGTCCACAGTTTCCCTCATTCATTAAGCAATGGCATTATGTATATGAAAAAATGTGTCACAAACTGCTAGGCACTAACTGTGCAAAAGAAGGAAAGGAAGAATGGAACTAACATCTTCTTAGACATCACTCTGTGCCAAGCACTGTGTCAAGGGACGGTACCTATTGTGGTTTCCCATTTAATCTTCATGGCTGCTTTGAGGAGTATTACCACCCCCATCGTTACTAATGAAAAAACGTATACTGGCTGAACCCCAGTATTTCGACCTCAAATTTAATGATATTAATATCATAAGACACGGTCCATGTCCAAGAGAAAAGCAAAACCTACACAGACTTGAACACAAATAACTTCAATGAAATGTCATAAAGACCCATAAAAGAGATAGAAATGAAGGAAGAAGCGGTGAACACTGCCTATGAAAGAATGTTACCGAAGCTGACATTTATTAGTCATGTATTATATACCAGGAAATTAACTTATACCAATCTGATTTGATCCTTTCAACAACCCTGTGCAGAAGATATTATGATCCCCATTTTACAAGTGAAAAAAAAAGTGGAAAATAGAAAGGAATGTGCCCAAAGCTGCAAAGCAGATCTGTGTCTTAGGTTAGATGTGTCTAACTTCAAAGCCCATAGCTTTCCCATGCGCTCTGCTTTATATTGTGTATGCTACAATAACATCTACCTCTCGTGTTCCTATCTTGAAATGCACAAAGCCCCTGGTATGTGGATTGCTCTGCTTTTTACCCACATAGTGTCAATAGACTTCCACTCTTTTCTAGGAGTGAATTCTGTGCCTCCAAAAAGTTGCTCACTGGTAGTGCAAGCTGAAAAAATGCCTGCACAATAGTACTAAAGTTTTTACTGGCAAATTTTTACCCTTCCTAGATGCTTCAGTCCACGATGTCTTAGGATGTTTTCTTTCCTTTTGACAGTCGTATCATTACGAGCTTCACTTTAAATAGAGCAGAATAGGCAGAGAGATAAAAAGCTCACTCCTTGGAGAACCACAAACAAAATAGCATTCCAAGAGCATTATTTTCATAAAGAAATGTATTCACTCAGAAGATGAATAGAGTTGGTGTCTCTAAAGACTTTCCCAAACTTACACTTTCAAAAAATTAATAATACAAAGGAGAGTGCTTTAGGAAACGAGTGGTACAGTAACTACATTCTGTTTTATTAGAGAAAGATAGGCTTCCCTCACAGGGTAGCAAAGTGTTTCACAGCTATCAGCCCTCCAGACTGATTAGATATAGTTAAACCCATCATGGTCAGGCAGGGTCTGCTGATTCCTGGGCGGAACGTGGAACTCTGGGGGGCAAACCGCCCTGTGTGTGGGGAAAGCATTATCCCAGGCAGTTGAATGACGCTGCCTGACTGCTGCCTGCTTCTGTGTCACTTTGCTATTCTGACAGTGCCATGAGGGACTCTGAGCTTTAATAATCTCCAGAGACTAATAATGCAAGAGCTAATCGTTAGCATCTCCCAGAATTCTTGTAGTTCTCATCTCCTCCAGATTCTCTGGCTGCTGTTTGTGTAACTGAAGAAAACATCAGAGCCAAAGGGAGGCAGTTTATCTTGTGAGCCTCCCTGTAGCAACTCAGCCTAGCTGGGTTGCATAACAAAAATCCGGGCAGAGGAAATAATTGATCATCAGGGGCCTGTGGGTGTGGTATCTCCTCTCAAAACAGATCTGAACTGAAAGAGAGAAATTAGTTTTAAGAGGAATTAAAAATCTTTAGGCTTTAAAGCAGTCTTGAAGAGGCATCTTCCCACCGGAAAAAGCAACCTTAGCAGAGAGACATACAGGAAGAGCTATATTTATTATTCAAAGCTAATAAATATTGGGGAGTGACATCACAGGCTAAATAGGTCTATCTTGCACTCATTGGATTTAAAACACCAAGTTGAAAGGGTACTGAGAGATTATTAGTCTAACATAACCAGTTAGATGCAGAGTATAAAATATGATACAAGCATCCTGACACCCTCTCAACATTGATTCTGTTATTATCATGTGGCCTATCACAATAAAGTTATACCCATAATACTATCCTCTAGAGAAAAAAAGTCACAAAACTGCTGGCCTAAAGGACACCTATTAATTACATACCAAACACTCTTTTAGAAAACTCTCTAGATATATAAATATAAATACAGGGATCCAGGAATACTTCTGGTCTTTCAGTTTATCTGATAGCTCAGGAGGCACTAGTAGATAAATAAAAGCTGCAAGGAAAGAGTGGAAGTAGCATGTACTTAGCAATTAGCAGTTTCAACATCACCTCTAAAGTTGTTTAAAATGCTGAACCTTGGGCCCGGCCCCAGACCTACTGAATCAGAATTTGCATTTTCAGCTGAGCATACAAATTCTCTGGCTATTATGCTAATAATCTTCCATTGCTTAGCCTTCTAACAAACTCCCTTTCATTTCTGTGGCTGCACAAAATATTTGGTGCACCAAAATATTTTAATACTTCAGGGAAACCCACTCAAAGAAAAAAAGAAATAAAGTATACAAGCGGAGAAAGCAGTTATTACTAGAATTTGAGCTTAAAAGAAAAAAGGTAGGTTGAAAATACTGAAGTAATTTTTCCTGGGATGTCAATACGTATACTTTAGCATCACTTCTATGATTGTAAACACTACCAAGAAAGATACACACTGGATTTCTTACGGACTATGATGAAAGAAGAAGAACGTGTCTTTTTACCAGCTGACTTGAGACGAAGTCTCAACTGGGGTCTGATCTGTAGCAACATGAATGGACTTGGAGAGCATTATGTTAGTGAAATGTCAGACAGAGAAAGACAAATACTGTATCATATCACTTATATGTGGAATCTGAAAAACACAACAAACTAGTGAATATAACAAAAAGGAAGCAGACTCAGATACAGAGAACAAACTGTGGTTACCAGCAGGGAGAGGGAAAGGGGGAGGGGAATTTTCAGGGTGGGGGAGTGGAAGGTACAAACTGTTGGGTGTAAGATAGGCTCAAGGATGTATTGTACAACACGGGGAATATGACCAATTTTTTGCAATAACTGTAAATGGAAAGTAACCTTTCAAAATTGTATATGTATTTTTTAATTTAAAAAAAGAAGTCCTGGAGTCTGAAATATTATAGTAGGACATTAGAAACTCCCTTTATGCATTTTATGAGCTTACCCACAAGTTTTCTGTTTATTTATTTTTTTAATATCTTATCTCAGGTTTCTTTTTATCTTTAACCTTTGCGCTCTGCACCTGTGCTAAGTTCCGGCGACATCATCCCTACTTGCGCCTTCTTGTTCGGAGGGGACATGATGTCCACCTGGGGTACAACTGCTTCACAGTTATAAGATTCCACTGATGGAGTTCCACTTCACCACAAACCACTTATCATCTAGGCCTCACATAGCAAAATCTCCCTTCCTTTGGTGTTACTTCAAACCACCTTTCTTACTTGTACTTCCTTCCCCATTGTTTTATTAGGTCTGCTGATGGAGAAAGGGGATCCCCCATGATGAGGTTACATCAGTGTGATTCAGGTAATCATGCTGGGCTGATTAAATGCAGAGGAAGCTAAACAAAAGTGGGCTCAATATGGGCCTCTGAAAGCATATATGTTACTGAGGCCATAAAACTGCTAAATATATTATCTCCAGCGCCAATATACCTTACTCAGAAAAAAAAGATTGGAAACAGTAGGAAACCTCAAAGGCTATTTTCAACTAATTGTCATTAACACCTTTATGCATACGCAATCTTAAAATTATCAACTAAAAGCCCAAAGCTAAAGTACTGAAGAATTCTTATACTGCCCTTTATGGGAGTTGTTTTCTCACAAATTTCCAAAGAAAACAATAATATGAAAAAACTAATAATCTAAAAAAAAACGTAATTATATACCAAGTCCCACTAATCCATACAGTGGGCTGTGTGGGTACAGTTAGATGGTCTCAGTTCTAAATAATATATATGAAACAAATGAATATGGGAACAGGATGGAAAAAGACGCAGAATAACAGGGATGTGATCTAGAAGATGAGAGTGTTTCTTGTGAAACCAGTTTACTGGTCCCAAAATCTACGGGCAAAATTCACAAGAAACTAGGAATTCACGGATTTTTGCCTGTGTTTTTATTTCTAATTTTAATATGCGTTTGTCTGTATTACTGGGACTTGCTGTATTACAGAACATTCAAATAAAGATTTGAAATGAGCTATCTACAAAACAGAAACAGACTCACAGACATAGAAAACAGACATGTGGTTGCCAAAGGGTGGAGGGCAGGAAAGTGGGAAAGGGATGGAGTGGGAGTTTGGGGTTAGCAGATGCAAACTATTATATATAGAATGCATGGACACCAAGATCCTACTGTATAGCACAGGGAACTCTATTCAATATCCTGTGATAAATCATAATGGAAAAGAATATGAAAAAGAATGTATATATATATATATATATATATGTATAAATGAATCACTTTGCTATACAGCAGAAATTAACACAACATTGTAAATCAACTATACTTCAATTAAAAAAAAAAAAAGATTTGAAGTGATCAAATGCATCCCATGTCCTATTCTTCATGGGCTTTAGAAATTGCAGAAGAATGGCTGCAACTGCCAGTTAAACAATTTCATGATGAATTTGGCTGTGAGTACACAGGGATCTATATTTGGAGTTGTAACACTAAGTTTTAAGCACAAGATTAATTTAGAACACTGTCCTTTACAAGAGATTTGGAAACAGAACACAGGAAACTCTTAATCATACCAAATTAGCTATTTCTTTGGATTTTAGCTAATTTCAATAATTTATTCAACTCATTTGACAAAAAAAAAAAAAATCCTTAGATTTAAAAAAAGTCAAAGTCAAGTGAGAGTTCCTTGGCCTTCTGAAGTCTAATATTTTCCTCTACTTTAAACAAGTAGGACCACTTCCTGAGCTATAAAATAAACCCAACCCTAATATTAAATCTCCTTCTTGACCAAAACCTCCTGTTTTTTCTTGATATCTTGCTCACATATCCCCATTTTGACCCCTTCTTCTAGATTCCAGGACCTCTAGCTCCTTAGCTCTCTGTTTACCCCCAGTTAGGAGTTCTACTGGCTCCCCTGTGTATCCTGGAGGCCCTGTCAATCATTTACTCATCCCTGAATTCTTTCAGACAATCATTCTGGTGCCAATCCTCAACCATAAATAAGTCCAGCACCTCCTTGATTGATTGAAGCAGCGACCTCACCCGTCAGTGCTTAGAACTTAGTGAGATATCAGTAATTGCTGGCTTATTTTTTCTTTACCTGTCTTATCTACTCATTTACTCCCATTCCAGACCTGAACAAAATAACTAAGAGACTACAATCCACGTTTGTCTCTTCTCAGCCACATCCTCAGAATTCTTAGAAATTACTGCATTTTCCTCACGTTGAGTTCTCTCATGTCTGACAGAAGCTGTCCCTATTTTGTTCATTCTTTAAACTTTCTACATTCTTTTTCCCTTTGTTCTTCACATTTTATCCTCTTCCTTTCTGGAAAAAAAAAAAAAAAAGCATCTATTTCACATGAATTCCTTTGACTTTCTCCACATTCTTCCTTCCTGTATATACTCCTCTGTCTTCAGGAACCTTCCATTTCCCGCATCGGCAAAACTAATTCCTCCACTTGTTTAAGTCCCATTAATTACCTCAAGACTCTCTGAAACCTTTTTTTTTTCCATTATTCTCATTCTTATACCTTCAACTTTTCCTTTGCATTAGACTTTGCTCTCTCCTGCCCTAGAAGGATTATATAGTTATTCTCTGGCCACCTCCAAAGAGCACAAATTCATTTTGCATCTATATCTCACATTTGTTTCTCTCAGAAGAATCACATACTTTTGCCTGTGTGTATGTACTTTTCATATATGCCATTGTCTCAAAGGAATTTGTGGGATTTTAAATTTAAGCTAAACATTTGAATTCCTTGAACTTGGATTTATTCAGCCGCAATTAAGGAAGTGATGGAACTCACCATAACTTGGACAAATCTCTGAAATCATTCAGGTTACTTACTAGCAAAGACTAACAATAGTGGCCAGCTGCTCTGAGTGGAAAGTGAAGCTACAAAGGCCTGGACCAAGAGGATACAGAGGAGTTCAGGGACTAGGGGTCAAGATGAGCTTGTGAGTGCTAGTTTCCCAATTTCTTAGTGCCTAATTTGTAAAGAATTAACTGAAAAGTAAGATTAAATTATATATATATATATATATATATATATATATATATATATATATATATATATATATATATATATATATGTATATATATATATGACTCCTTTCATGAAATTTCCTCCTTATACTTTTGACCAGGGAAGTTCAAGGCAAATGGCAACCTAATATGTAATTATATTTAATACAAGAAATTCTATGTCTTTACACTGATTTCCGAAAATAAAAATATTTAGATAGCCATTGGCTCATTATCAACAATAGTGGACATGGAACCGATAAGATAAAATGTTCTATTTATTTTTCTATTTGCATATTGTCTTTTAACCAAGCAAATTAATTAAATAAATGTTGATTGAAATAAAACTGGGTTTTTTCATTCCAAAACCAATTTTCATCAGCACATTAAGAAAATTTTTCTAGTTTGCTAATTAAAAGAAATACTAGAAAATCAAAAACAGAAATTTAAACATAAAATAATAAGCAATCTGTGAAAAGGCCTTTCTTTGTTTAGACTTTCTATTTCTGACCAATGATAACATATGTTAGGAAACTTCCATATTGTGTAATAACAGTTTACTCTGACACCTTACAAAACAACCAAATCTCTCCTATTTGGCTCCTGCAAAACATGAATAGAGAGCATATCCATCAGCCTTCTGTTGTTGGAGTGATATGGAAAGAACACTCACATAAACTTTTTTCCTCATATCATTTAGCACTATGCAAATCAGTGAACCTCTTTGTTTTTGCTATGAGGAGTAATTCTAATTTCAGGCATTTACCTCACGTAGTTATTGGCTATTCTGAAGGAGTCACATGGGTGTTCAGGTATTTATTCTTTGTTCCAAGGATGACCACAGAATTAGCTCTTACACAAACTTCAAATACAAAAATGTCATAAAAATGTGGTAGGGAGGAGCATTACCCAAGCAAAGCTTCTTCACCTGGGCAGCAGGAGTGCTTTCCTTCAGCAGCCAGTTGAATCCAGTTTGCAGTCTTTCCAACTCAAAGAACCAACCTCATTGTGCACCTCAGAGATGCCACAGGAGCCAAGAGCACCTCCTCATCACAGATGATTCTCATTTTGACAAAGCTCTATGACAATAACCTGGGAAGAAACAGAGAGCTCACTTTGGAGACGTGTGGCTGACAAGGTTTTGGTGCTCCAGCCTGATGTCAGCCTCTGAAGTGGGAGAGCAGAGTTCAAGACACTGGACCACCAGAGACCTCTGGACCCTACATGATATCAATCAGTGACAGCTCTCCCAGAGATCTCCATATCAATGCTCAGACCCATTCAGTGGCCAGCAAGCCCCAGTGCTGGACGCCCAATGCCAAACAACTGGTAAGACAGGAACACAACCCCATGCATTAGCAGAGAGGCTGCCTAAAATCATACTAAGTTCACAGACACCCTAAAACACACCACCGGATTGGGCTCTGCCCACCAGAAAGACAAGATCCAGCCCCACCCACCAAAACACAGGCATCAGTCCCCTCCACCAGGAAGCCTACACAACACACTGAACAAACCTCACCCACTGGGGGCAGACACCAAAAACACTGGGAACTACGACCCTGCTGCCTGCAAAAAGGAGACCCCAAACACAGTAAGTTAAATGAGAAGACAGAGAAATATGCAGCAGATGAAGGAGCAAGGTAAAAACCTACCAGACCAAACAAATTAAGAGGAAACAGGCAGTGTACCTGAAAAAGAATTCAGAGTAATGATAGTAAAGATGATCAAAAATCTTGGAGATAGAATGGAGAAAATACAAGAAACATTTAACAAGGACCTAGAAGAACTAAAGAGCAAACAAACAATGATGAACAACACCATAAATGAAATTAAAAATTCTCCAGAAGGAATCAGTAGCAGAATAACTGAGGCAGAAGAACGGATAAGTGACCTGGAAGATAAAATAGTGGAAATAGCTACTGCAGAGCAGAATAAAGAAAAAAGAATGAAAAGAATTGAGGACAGTCTTAGAGACCACTGGGACAACATTAAACACATCAACATTCGAATTATAGGGGTCTCAGAAGAAGAGAAAAAGAAAGGGACTGAGAAAATATTTGAAGAGATTATAGTTGAAAACTTCCCTAATATGGGAAAGGAAATAGTTAATCAAGTCCAGGAAGCACACAGAGTCCCATACAGGATAAATCCAAGGAGAAACACACCAAGACACATACTAGTCAACTATCAAAATTTAAATACAAAAAAAAATATTAAAAGCAGGAAGGGAAAAACAACAAATAACATACACGGGAATCCCCATAAGGTTAACAGCTGATCTTTCATCAGAAACTCTGCAAGCAAGAAGGGAGTGATTACATATTTGTAGCGATGAAAGGGAAAAACCTACAACCAAGATTACTTTACTCAGCAAGGATCTCATTCAGATTCGATGGAGAAATTAAAACCTTTACAGACAAACAAAAGTTAAGAGAATTCAATACCACCAAACCAACTTTACTAGAAATGGTAAAGGAAGTTCTCTAGGCAGGAAACACAAGAGAAGGAAAAGACCTACAAAAACAAACCCAAAACAATTAAGAAAACGGTAATAGGAACATACATATAGATAATTATCCTAAATGTAAATGGATTAAATGCATGAACCAAAAGACATAGACTGGCTGAATGGATACAAAAACAAGACCCATATATATGCTATCTACAAGAGACCCACTTCAGACCTAGGGACACATACAGACTGAAAATGAGGGGATGGAAAAAGATATTCCATGCAAATGGAAATCAAAAGAAAGTTGGAGTAGCAATACTCATATCAGACAAAATAAACTTTAAAATAAAGACTATTACAAGAGAAAAAGAAAGACAGTACATAACGATCAAGGGATCAATCCAAGAAGGTATAACAATTGTAAATATTTATGCACCCAACATAGGGGCACCTCAATACATAAGGCAAATGCTAACAGCCATAAAAGGGGAAATCGACAGTAACACAATAATAGTAGGGGACTTTAATACACCACTTTCACCAGTGGACAGATCATCCAAAATGAACATAAATAAGGAAACACAAGCTTTAAATGACACATTAGAAAAGATGGACTTAATTGATATTTATAGGACATTCCATCCAAAAACAACAGAATATACTTTCTTCTCAAGTGCTCATGGAACATTCTCCAGGATAGATCATACCTTGGGTCACAAATCAAGCCTTGGTAAATTTAAGAAAATTGAAATCAAATCAAGTATCTTTTCTGACCACAACACTATGAGACTAGATATCAATTACAGGGAAAAAAACTGTAAAAAAATACAAACACATGGAGGCTAAACAATACACTACTAAATAACCAAGAGATCACTGAAGAAGTCAAAGAATAAATAAAAAAATACCTAGAAACAAATGACAATGAAAACACAATGACCCAAAATCTATGGGATGCAGCAAAAGCAGTTCTAAGAGGGAAGTTTATAGCAATACAAGCCTACCTCAAGAAACAAGAACCATCTCAAATAAACAACCTAACTTACACCTAAAGCAATGAGAGAGAGAAGAACAAAAAAACCCCAAAGTCAGCAGAAGGAAAGAAATCATAAAGATCAGATCAGAAAAAAATGAAAAAGAAATGAATGAAACAATAACATAGATCAATATAACTAAAAGCTGGTTCTTTGAGAAGATAAACAAAATTGATAAACCATTGGCCAAACTCATCAAGAAAAAAGGGAGAAGATGCAAATCAATAGAATTAGAAATGAAAAAAGGAGAACTAACAACTGACACTGCAGAAATACAAAAGATCATGAGAGATTAATACAAGCAACTCTATGCCAATAAAATGGACAACCTGGAAGAAATGGACAAATTCTTGGAAAAGCACAACCTTCCGAGACTGAACCAGGAAGATATAGAAAATATAAACAGACCAATCACAAGGACTGAAATTGAAACTGTGATTAAAAATCTCCAAACAAACAAAAGCCCAGAACCAGATGATTTCACAGGCAAATTCTATCAAACATTTAGAGAAGAGCTAACAGCCATCCTTCTCAAACTCTTCTAAAAATAGCAGAAGGAGGAACACTCCCAAACGCATTCTATGAGGCAACCATCATCCTGACACCAAAACCAGACAAAGATGTCACAAAAAAAGAAAACTACAGGCCAATGTCACTGATGAACATAGATGCAAAAATCCTCAACAAAATACTAGCAAACATAGCAAACAGAATCCAACAGCACATGAAAAGGATCATAGACCATGATCAAGAGGGTTTTATCCCAGGAATGCAAGGATTCTTCAATATATGCAAATCAATCAACATGATACACCATATTAACAAATTGAAGGATATGATAATCTCGATAGATGCAGAAAAAGCTTTCGACAAAATTCAACACCCATTTCGGATAAAATCTCTCAAGAAAGTAGTCATAGAGGGAACCTACCTCAACATAATAAAGGCCATTTATGACAAACGCACAGCCAACGTCGTTCTCAATAGTGAAAAACTGAAACCATTTCCTCAGAGACTGGGAACAAGACAAGGTTGCCACTCTCACCACTATTATTCAACATAGTTTTGGAAGTTTTAGCCATGGCAATCAGAGAAGAAAAAGAAATAAAAGGAATCCAAATTGGAAAAGAAGAACTAAATCTGTCACTGTTTGCAGATGACATGATACTATACGTAGAGAATCCTAAATACGTTACCAGAAAACTACTAGAGCTAATCAGTGTATCTGGTAAAGTAGCAGGATACAAAATTAATGCACAGAAATCTCTTGCATTCCTACACACTAATGATGAAAAATCTGAAAAAGAAATTAAGGAGACACTCCATTTACCATTGCAACAAAAAGAATAAAATACCTAGGAATAAGCCTACCTAAGGAGACCTGTATGCAGAAAACTATAAGACACTGATGAAAGAAATTAGAGATGATACAAACAGATGGAGAGATATGCCATGTTTTTCAACTGGAAGAATCAATATTGTGAAAGTGACTATACTACCCAAAGCAATCTACAGATTCAATGCAATCCCTATCAAAATACCAATGGCATTTTTCACAGAACTAAAACAAAAAATTTCACAATTTGTATGGAAACACAAAAGACCCCACATAGCCAAAGTAATCTTGAGAAAGAACAACGGAGCTGGAGGAATCAGGCTCCCTGACTTCAGACTATATTACAGTGCTACAGTAATCAAGACAGTATGGTACTGGCACAAAAACAGACATATAGATCAGTGGAACAGGATAGAAAGCCCAGAGATAAACCCACGCACATATGGTCACCTTATCTTTGATAAAGGAGGCAAGAATATACAATGGAGAAAAGACAGCCTCTTCAAGAAGTGGTGCTCGGAAAAATGGCAGCTACATGTAAAAGAATGAAGTTAGAATACCCCCTAACACCATTCACAAAAATAAACTCAAAATGGATTAAAGACCTAAATGTAAGACCTGACACTACAAAACTCTTATAGGAAAACATAGGCAGGACACTCTGTGACATAAATCACAGCAAGATCCTTTTTGACTCACCTACTAGAAAAATGGAAATAAAAACAAAAATAAATAAATGGGACCTAATGAAACAAAAGCTTTCATACAGCAAAGGAAACCATAAACAAGGAGAAAAGACAACCCTCAGAATGGGAGAAAAGATTTGCAAATGAAGCAACTGACAGAGGATTTATCTCCAAAATATACAAGCAGCTCATGCAGCTCAATATCAATAAAACAAAAAACCCTATCCAAAAATGGGCAGAAGACCTAAATAGACATTTCTCCAAAGAAGATATACAGATTGCCAACAAATACATGAAAGGATGCTCAACATCACCAATCATTAGAGAAATGCAAATCAAAACTACAATGAGGTATCACCTCACAACAGTCAGAATGGCCATCATCAAGAAATCTACAAACAATAAATGCTGGAGAGGGTGTGGAGAAAAGGGAACCTTATTGCACTCTTGGTGGGAGTGTAAATTGATATAGCCACTATGGAGAACAGTATGGAGGTTCCTTAAAGAACTAAAAATAGAACTACCATACGACCCAACAATCCCACTACTGGGCATATACCCTGAGAAAACCATAATTCAAAAAGAGTCATGTACCACAATGTTCATTGGAGCTCTATTTACAATAGCCAGGATATGGAAGCAACCTAAGTGTCCATCAACAGATGAATGGATAAAGGAGATGTGGCACATATATACAATGGAATATTACTCAGCCATAAAAAGTAACAAAATTGAGTTTTTTGTAGTGAAGTGGATGGACTTAGAGTCTGTCATACAGAGTGAAGTAAGTCAGAAAGAGAAAAACAAATACCGTATGCTAACACATATATATGGAATCTAAAAAAAAAATGGTTATGAAGAACCTAGGGGCAGGACAGGAATAAAGATGCAGATGTAGAGAATGGACTTGAGGACACGGGCAGAGGGAAGGGTATGCTGGGATGAAGTGACAGAGTGTCATGGACATATATACACTACCAAACGTAAAATAGATAGCTAGTGGGAAGCAGCTGCCTAGCACAGGGAGATCAGCTTGGTGCTTTGTGACCACCTAGAGGGGTGGGATAGGGAGGGTGGGAGGGAGATGCAAGGGGGTGGAATATGGGGATATATGTATACATATAGCTGATTCACTTTGTTATACAGCAGAAACGAACACAACATTGTAAAGCAATTATACCCCAGTGAAGATGTTAAAAAAATAAAAATGTGGTAGGGACCCATATTTCTTCTCACATTGTCTTTTCTCATCCATCTACCATCCTTCAGGAAACTGCTAAACACTCTACCTCCTCCGACCACCCATTTTGGCTATATAGATATTACTCTAAAATATTTTAAGCTCCAGGTAAACTTTGAGGCAAATTTGTAAATCTTGTATCTTTAAAAAGAAAAATTGTTACTTTTAAATGCGTATGAGTATGAAGAGTGAAGCCAGATGAAATGATTTTTCATGCCCTAGGCACCAGAGCCCCAAGCACATGCATGAAATAAGGTACAGACTTTGACTCGACAGAATGAATATTCTTGTTTTAAGAAAATATAGAAAGGCTTATTGTATTGCAAACATTCCTCATGTAAAAATAAAGTATTTTTCTTCATTTTAGTGGCCCTCTGAGCTGATGAGCTGCTTACAGCATCAGTACCTGCTGCACATATGTTAAAAAAGCTGCCAGATGATGGCTGTTCCAAGGATAACACAGGACACCCCAATGGTGGGTAGGAGAAGGGTATGGGAGAGAAAGGGACTGATGCAGAACTGACAGTCCTGATAGGAGCAGATGGCGGTGAATACTCACAGAGCTTTTTTAATACACACCATTCCTTATTCCAAGCTATTGTATAGGGACTTCCTATATGCTAGAGCTTTCAAAGCTATTTGCCTTTGTATCTGCTGCCATAACTGTGTTTGTCCAAGGGGAAGCTGGGGGGTGAGGGGACAGAAGAGCATATAGTGTGGACTTTCTGGCACTCTACTCCTTACTCAACTGTCTATTAATTATGTAATTTCACAGTTCAGAGATTTCAGACGGTGCAGCCAGGAATAGATCAGATGCCCTTTGGGGTTAGAAAGTAGAAAAGAGAGAGAAGAAAGAGGGGACGGCAAGGGTTGAAAAGTCTATGTTTAACTTCATGAGAAGCCATGAAATCAAGCTCAGTGTTGAAAAAAATTATCCGTATAAAAAAGCATCAGAGTATATTCAGAGAATAGTTAGGAGAGATTGGGGGTTTCTGCTGAACCTGTGTAAGAACTCCTGAAGACATGTGCTTCCTGGCTGTCTTCTGTAGGAGAGATTTTGTTTCCATGTGTCATTTTCAAAGTACTTGCTGTTCATCGTTTTTACTTGCTGAGCACCCACTGTGTGCTATTGAGAGCTATTAAGGGCGGACAAGACAGTGTATTAATCAGGGCTCTCCAGAGAAACAGAACCAATAATACACGTAGGTAGGTAGATAGATAGATAGATAGATAGATAGATAGATAGATAGATAGATAGATAGATAGATAAATAGATAGATAAAGATTTATTTTAAGGAATTAGATCATGTGATTTGGGAGGCAGGGAAGTCCAAAATCTGCAGAATAGGCCAACAGGCTGCAGACCCAGAGAATAATTGATGTTGCAGGTGCAGTCTGAAGGTGGGCTGCAGGCAGAATTCCCTCTTCCATGGGGGACTTCAGTCTTTTTTCTCTTAAAGCTTTCAACCGACTGAATGAGGCCCACTCACACGATAGAGGGTAATCTGCTTTCCTCAGTCTACTGATTTAAATGTTAATCTCTCAGAAAAAATACCTTTACAATAACATCTAAATTGGTGTTTGACTAAATATATGGGTACGGTGGCCTAACCAAGTAGACACATAAATTTGATTATCACACACAATCACCCTACTCCTTTAACTTTTTAAAAATGAAACTAACCTCCATAGAAATTTTTCTCCAAGGACACATCTCATATCCATTTACATGAAAATACCTGTCTTCTGTGACGATCTGTTCAAGAAAACTAAACTTTATGAACTCTGTTTCCCAGGGCTATTCTTTAAATATTGTTTTATTAAAAAAAAAATTAAAATTCTGAAATATCAAAAAACTTCACCCATTTTTTCTCTTAGCATTCAAAATTATCTTTCCGAATAAACTTCTCAGTTATAGGGAACTGGCTTAAGTGAAAGCAAGTGGTTTTGTTCTTTCATAACGTTGGGGACTTTCAAAGACCTTGTTAGCCTGAGATTTAATATTTTAGTCTTGGTTATTTAAAAAGTCAATATGATTGGTATAGTGTATGTGAAAGAGTTAGAAGAAAGAGAGCATGAGGCAGGTGAATTTCTTGATGATTTCAGTCCATGAAGCCGAAATTGCCATTGGGTATAATACATGGAGATTTTCTATCTATGGAGCTTCTGAGTAAGAAAGAAATATGACTAAACAAGTGTGAAGAATAAACATAAAATTACAGTTTATGGTAGGTGGTGCTTTATGTTTTACAAAATGTGTCATCTAGTTATGATTTGTTCATTTGACCTTACCAAATTTTCCTAAGCCATGCAGGGTAGCTACTGTTAGACCCAAGCTTCAGAATTGGCAGATGAGGTTTCACAGGGATTATGAAACTTGCTTTTGGCTACCTAGCTGGTAAGTGGAAAAACAGGATTTAAATTATGTCCATCTCATTCTCAGTCTAAGGAACTTAAGGGCTGGGCAGCTGTATACCAAGCTTCGGATATGTGCCTCGATGTCTTCATTTCTCAAACAGGAATAAAATAACACTGCTCAGAATTGTTTTGACGATTACACAAGATAGTGCAGGAGGAGTGGGGAGCAGTTGGCATATGGATAATACTGAATCCTTGACAGCCTTTAGAATTATTAATCATCAGCTGCCACACAATGGCTAAGTGCACAGTGGAGGGAGAGGCGAGTGAGTCCTAAGCCCCAGCACCCAGAAAAGAGACTGCTTCTTCTGCCCTGCAGTGTTGCTCACGGCAGAGTTTCCCCAACCGTGTAGACTACAGTGTTGTCAATGAGAAAGGTAGTCTCCTTGGAGTTGAGCAACGTCTCTTGCTTATCATGGCACTACGGAAGCAGCTGTCACTTTATTGTTGGTGACTAAAATGTTAGCCAAGGTGAAAACGGCAGCCCTGAAACAAAAAGGAACTGGTAAAGAGGTGGCCAATTGGAGCAGCACCCACCATAACCCAGCCCTTTAGGTACCTTATGTCAAATAGCAAGGAGAGCTGTATGAAGTCAAACTTCGTACCACTCCCTACCCAGCCACACCCTAGTGATATCATGTCTTCCATGTAGTTCATTTCTATCTCTCTTACTTGAATTTTAGGGATGGAAATTTATGAGCAAAATTAAAATTTTAACTACTTAAAACTGCTGGTTGATTAAGTAGACAAATAATTTTGAATATCATTTTCTGACAAATCATCTCATGATCTTTTAATCCTATATTGATATTTTTAAAAAAGGAGGGTAAATACTATGTCTCCACTTGGCATATAGAGAAACTGAGACATATAAAACTTAATTATAGCGTGTACTTAGATTTATAAATCAGTGAAAAAGCCAGAATGGAACTCAAGTGATGATTTTATTCATATTATTTGTCTATTCAGAGAACCAAATGGCATCACTTACATTTCAGAGAGAACAATAAATCAACCTAAATTTCTTTCACAAACCTTGGATAGTATAAATTCACTATTCCAAAATGAAAAAGAAAGTACCTTAGATTAAAATATCAATATAACTTGTCTTCAGAGGAATCAAATAAAGTATTAAATCTAAAAGAAGTTTGTTTATACCGAAAGGCTCAGTGAAAAATATCAAAGTCAGTTCGTCTTAGCAATAACCCTATGAAAATCAAGTTGGAAGACATAAATGCTTATGGGTGACAATGTTTATTATTATGGTGTTAGACAAATAATGATGACAACTAGACAATACATTTAGAGCATGTAACAGAATGATTCAGCATACTAATTTTTTCTACTACTTTTTAAAAACATATTTTTAATAGTGAAACATATGGAAGACAGACTCATGATAAAGATAGCAGTCTTGATTTAGAATTTACCTTTTCACTAAGGGGCTAACAATTCTTGTTATGCTTTCATCTTTTCCATGCAAGATCTCAAGTGAGCCGGCTTTGAGAGCAGTTAATGCAAAGACAAGATAATCATTTCTGGTGTATGGCTTATATTGGGTCTCCCAGAAGCTTGACTGTGAGATTAGGATTTATGTGCAAGTAGTTCATTGGGGTGATAATCCCAGGAGAGTGGGGAAGGGGAAGTGAGGGCAAGGAAGGGAAGGAAGCTGGTATAGGCTTTTTCATGCACAGGTTAACAATGTGGACAACTAGGATTCAATCTGTTTCAGTACTTTTGGTAGAGGGTGAGAAATATGCCCTACAGTTTTACAATTGGAGTAGAGGGAGCACTGGGGCATTTATTCACCAGTTCCCATTTGTCGTTTGCCGGCTGCTGCTGGGTAGGGTCCATTGATGGTTAACTCCCTAGCATTTCTGGCCTGCTCTGCCTCAGGCCACTGCAGTCAGAAAGAGCCTTTAGGTACTTGCATTAAGGCAGTGAGTGACAATGGGATATAGTTTGGAAACCCAGAGCAACTGTTACCTGTTCTTAGCCCCAGATGTAGACTGGCTTCATAATTATAGCATGGTCATCAATCTCTAACACTTCATCTCCTAGATTCTTTGGTGCAGTCCCTCTAATATTTACCTAGTGGTAGCCTAGGGCAGGGATTCTGCTAGCACCTCATGCCATGGTCAGTTGTGAGATGTGCAGCACTAATGTATTACCAATAAGAATTCAGATACCAAAATTTGAAAATAATTAAATTTTTTAATGAATTTAAATAAATCCCAGGTTATCCTCTTTAATGCATCCGTCTGACTCCCTGGACTGATATGTTTCTTAGGTGAAAGAGTGAAGGATAGAGTGAAAATGTGTGCTCTGAAATGCTTATAACCAAGAGTCCACCTCATCTACCCCAGAAACTATAGTGTCTCTCTCATATGGACAAACTTCATTTGTATTTTATGGGTTAAAAGTGCTGGGAGTCTGGTAAAGATAGTGATTCATCTCATGTATATTCCTTCTGAGTGAGGGACTTGCAAAGGGCATGCCAAGCACAAATCCTCAAAGAGTTGGAGGCATATTCTCTCTTTTCGTGGTAAAGTTTAACTTTTATGAGAAATTTAGTTAGACGTCCAATCAAGTGCTTTCCAAAGGGCGTGCAATTATCCAGATTGCAAATAGCATTCAGAATTGGAAAAGATTGGCATGTTATCACATGCAGGTTTTGTGGGTCATGGTGAAGTAAAGTGCATTATAATTTTAGCCACCCTGAAGAACAAAGGAAAGAGAATGTATACATTTAGAATATTTAATAAAATAGTCTCAAAGCGGAATTCGCTACAGTATTTAGGATGTCCAGGAGATGTTATGAGAGCAAGTATGTATTTCAGTGCATTTTGTAAAATGGCTTCAGAGTGGAATGTGTCCAAGAGACCATCACTGGAAAAGATATTAATTATTAATTCAACAGTTTGAACATTGAGTACTATGCTAATCAAAAGAACTTGCCCTTACTCTGAGTTCATACACAGAGTCAGAATATGCATAACAAAATTTAAATATAAGAAAAGGCATTAGATAACTGTATATAATTATTCTGAAAAGACAAGTTGGGACATTAAGAGCTGGAAGTTCATAGAAGGGCCTCACCGTTAGTGATGACCTGGTTGAGAAGATGGAGATTGAACTGGATCTGAAAGACTGGTAAAGTTTGGATAGGATTAAACCACCTTTAGGTTAAGGACAGAGAAAGAAACAATGAATAGAGAGACCTTACAAAAGTACGAAGGAGAAAAGTACCTCAGATAATGATTACTGATATAGTAGCTATTCAGTGAATAATTCAATATTCAATAGCTCATTATTCAATAACTCAACATCTCAATATGATTTTTAAGCATTTATAACAACCATCAAAAGGATGGAGTCCTGGGTTTGAGATTCATTTCAGTTCTGCATTTCTGTTAATATTTATATATTTATATCAATTTTTCCCAAGCATCAGGCAGTAGGTCACCAAATAAAGGATTTAATGCTACAATATTTTGAAGATTGTTTCTTAGAGACCATTAGGGGAAAAAAATGTTGTTAAAGACAGCTATGAATAATCCCTTTCTATAACATTAAAAGCTTAGTTTTCAAGTCAATCCAGATTTGGGTTCTCCTGAATAGTGAAGAAATGACCTAGACAACAATAAGAATCTTGTTTCTTTATTATCAATTGTGCCCATTCGATGAAAAGCAGTAGAGAAAAAACAATGTTATGGTTATGGGTATTATGAGACCACCCAGACAAGATAATTTGGGAAAAATTATCCCAAAAGGAATAATTTCAAAAGGTCATTTATTCCTAACTTTTCAGAAATGCCACACTGAGGTCCCTGCAATCTTTCTTGATAGCCTGAGTTCCTGAGACCACAAATATAGCTAAAATTTAATGGGTTTTTAAAATTATATGTGAAACATATTTTTATAAGATTTGTGTATATTCCCATTTATTCCCTTCAATAACCCTATGAGGTAGAAAATATTATTATCCCCATTTTACAAATGAGAAAAACAAAACTATATAAAGGTTAAGAAATTTGTCCAAGTTTTCAAAAACAGTAAGATTTGAACCCAAATACTTAAGGAATATGCCTGCATTTAATAGTAACAGAATAACTGTTTTAATATCCTTGGCTACTTATTATATCAGTGTCATTTCTGGATCTGTTTCTTTTGACTAATTTCCTCCTTATTATGAATCATATTTTTCTGCTTCTTTGCATGACTGATAATCTTTCATTGGATATCACACATTATGAATTTTTCCTTGATAAAAATTTTTGTATTACTTTAATACTTGAGCTTCATTCTACGATTCACTTCAGTGCTTTTTGAGGCTTACTTTTAAGGTTTTTTGGATAGGTTCAGAGTAGTCTTTAATTTAGAGTTAATTTTGCCCTACTGCTGATGCAATGCCCTAATGAATATTCTGCCCCAGCCCATGTGTTATGAAAGAATTTTCTACTTTGGCTGGTGAGAAGGTAAAATAACTCTGCTTCGTGTGAGGACTGGCAATTATTCTGTTGGTTCATCTTTCTGGTGGTTCTTTCCCCTGCCTCACGTAGTTTCCTCACATGCATTCATCAATCAGTACTCATTTGAGAGGAACGCTCTACATATCTTCAGAACTCACTCTCTGTGTAGCTTTTTCCTCCCACTATTCTGCCTTGAAATTTCTAGCTACTTTGGCCTTCCTGAATTCTTAGCTCTATCTACTCAACTCAGGAAGACTGCTGGACTCTGAGTTTCCCTTTCCTCTGCTGCCACCTGGAAACTCTTCAAAAATGAAAGGAGAGCAATTTTAGAGCTCACTTTGTGTATCCCTTTTCTCAGGGATCATTGTTCTTTGTTGCTTATTATCCAAAGTCCACAGACCATTTTGTCTTCCTTTTTTTAATTTTTTTTTTTTTTTTTTTTTTAGTTGTTTGATGTGAGACAGTAAATCCAGCCGCTATACTCCATCTTAACCAGAAGTGGAAAGGATTTGCTAGAGGAACTCATTTCCAGGGATCTAATCCTAGACATCGCTTTACTAGTGATAAACATCTAAGTCATCTGTGAGATGAAATGTGAAAAAAGTAGGTGGTAGGGTTCATAACTGTTGCCATCCTTCATAGAAGTCAGGTTATGAGCAGGAAACAGATGGTACACTCAAATTAGATCATTTTAGGGGCTGTTAATAAGGGGAGAATTTAGCAAGGTATGAACACTGTTCAGGAAAAGCAGCAAGAAATGGTGCAGTGTCCCAAAATTTGTGACAGAAGGGGCTGTTTTCACGCTAGGCCTGAGAGTTGAAGAAGAATTTACTTACAGAACACAGAGAAAGAATTATTCTTGATAGAAGCTGTAGACATCAATAGAAAAACACAGTCAACTTAAACTCACCTAGCAAAAAAGCATTAGGTCAACATAAAACCTGACCTCACAATAATCTTACCTACAAGATCTCCTGCCACAGCCTCCTATGGATTTCAACTGGAAGTTGGAGGCCAAAGGAGTCATGTGATCTGTTCTGTGGGTCAGTGTCCAGAATGATTAGTGCAGAATGGAGAAGTGTAGAGGTTTGATCTGGATAGACAAATGGGAGCGTTCCAAGACACTTCACCAAAGTAAACTGGAAAATATGATGTGTATACTATTACCAATTCTAAGAGCCAATGAAGGGAATAAAGGAATCATGTCACATCAAATATAACCACAGTTAAAAATGGTAGCCATGTTGGGGCATCTACATGGGTGATATCTTTACAAAGTATTCATAATAGTCAGGTAATTATACACACAGGAAATCTGAATAAGCATCAGTAAGCATCACAACCTATTTTACCACTTAATCATTGTTTTAACAGAGGTTTAGTAAGTAGCTGTTAACCAATCATTCATCAAGTATTTTTAAGCACTCAGCATTATACCAAGAAATAGAAGTATATAAAGAAGCAAAATATATGGTTGTGGTGGTCAAGGAAACCACAACTTGGGAAAGTCAAATACACATACAACGAAATAATCAAACACACACACAAATATACACAGTATGATTTGTTTCCTAATGATAAATGATATAAAGATTCAGAATTATAGCATAGAAAATCATCATAGAATGAAATATATGTAGGTCACTAATTTGAGATTTAGAGGAATTTGTAAATTTACATACTGCTTTCTTATAAAATTTTAATGATGTAGAATTTTTTACTGACATTGCTGTTTGTTGTTGGAACCCTGTTATTGAGGACCTTCAATTTCCTGATATTTATTCCACTCAGCAAAAATGTCCTATTACTTGGCAATTAAAAGAAATTATTAACAATGAACACTAACCAGTGGTGTCCACTCAAACATCTGCTAGAATCTAAACTATAGAACAAAGAGAAAATTGTCAAAGGACATTGGCGCATTTATCTGTTTCATCATGTCTCTGATATTTAAAAAAACTGATAATATAAATTAGGAAATTAAAGCCAAAGTGTCCTTACTTTTAGAAGTGATTCAGGGGCTAAATATCTTAAAATGAATTAAAAATAATGTTTCAAACTTGCCTTTTCATTAAAGAGTCCCAAAAGGCAAAATTGGTAAAGCACGTAACAATTCCCCTATTAAACAGCTCTTCTGATTTACTTGGCAGATTAGAAACCTGCTCTCCACATAGGTTTGTCAGAACCATTAGTCATCAAATAGATGTGATCATGTAATTTGTATAATCAATTGAGAGGCACATAGTTAGCTTTCACCCAGCGGAACTGCCTTCTGACTTTCCTCTCTTCTTTTGTCTGGATTCCAGAGTTTAGTTCATATATATCACCTCTAGTCTAGATCTTTTATTAATAATTTAAGTGGTTCTCTAAGGCACTTCACAAATTCTTTGACTGAATCTACCCAGAGCTATTAAACTGTCATTCTACTTTCTCTTTATTTACACAGAGTTGATGTGAAGCTATTGGAATTCTTTTCAATCAAGTGTAATATAAACATCAAGCACTTGCTACAAAATAAAAAGGACTATTTCAGAAATGTTCATCTAGTACCAATTTAGAAATTCCAGCCTAATCCATTACATTGTGAAATCTGGATGAAGAGATAGGATCATTAAAATCCCACATTTTCCAGGCACCTCAGAGATGCAATGAAACTAAGGATTCAGTTTTAAATAGCTTACTGCTTGACTTTCACAGATATTTGACTTAAGAAGGGGTTCAGGAATTTGTGAAATCTACATTTCTGTTCTGTAGAATTAGAAAAACCATGAGCATTCTACATTGAACCAAATAATTTTGCTTCTCAACTGCACGTAATGTGAGCAGCTTGCTCATAAGGAATGCCATTAGAGAATCAAGGAAAAAAGAAAGAAAAACCTATTCCTTATGCTAAATTGATTTCTGTTGTTTTCTATTATCTTCCTCTAGTAAATACAGAATGGATAGAACCTCTCCTTATAAATATCATCACATGGAAATTTTTGTTTTTGGTGAAGAGAAAAGCTTTATTAACATAATACCAAAGGCAGAAAACATAAAGGGTAAAAGATTGATTAATTTAACTACATTAACATTTAAAATATTTAAAATCTCTTCATAGGGTTAAAAAAACACCTTAACTGAAGTTGAAGGTTACATAACAAACTGGGAGAAATATTTTCAATATAGATGTCAATCGATATATAAAATGTCTGTACCAATACATACGAAAAAATAGAAAGGAGCAAAGAAAATTAATATGCAACTGACAAAAAAAAAAAAAAACATTCAATGGTCAATAAGTGACATTCAACCCCAGAAATAATGAAAGAGATGCACTGGAGAGCCAGGACCAGGACTGAGATGCAGCAGGTGTTGCTAATAAAGCCATACTCTGTTCAAGCAGCCCGATACCTCCAGACTGGCTAATAAAGAGCAGCTACCTACCCCATGTACCCCACTCCACCAGCTTCCCTGGCACCTAATAACAACATAAACTGAGTAACAAAGGAGGAATAAGGGAAAAATGCTATCATAATTCTTTAAAATTTTACCTAATATTTACTATAACCACACATAACTAAGATTTCTTAACTAAAAAATTGCTAAAAATCAGTTCAGTAAATCTTAACAATTTTTAATGGAATTAGATATAAACATTTTCTAGAGGAAGTACTTTCTTTACAAGATACAAATAGTTCATTGGATCTGACTCAAGTGGATCAAAGTTTTTGCTCTAAATATTTTAATTTTTCCTGTTTATCTTTTAAAATTTGTTAAAGAGGACTTTTGAGATAACAATCCAATTTTTCCCTTCTACTCATACTTTTGTCCATATAAACATGTGTTAGAAAGTGGTAGAAAAGATTTAAGATTAGAGGGTAATAAACATACTTAATCTGTTTTCAATTACTATAACCCACTTAAAAGGGTAATTATTGAAAGTTAGACCACATGAATTTTTTAAAAAGAATTCACTTCATTTCATTTTACATACAGCTTCAAGTTTCACCAGAAACTGAAAGCAATGCGTTCCGAAAGATTAAAAGCCAGTGGTTAAGTGTTTCTATGTCACTATAAATGATCTCTTTAAGGGGGAAAAACATGATAAAGAAAGACAAAAAAATACTACCAGGCAATGAGCTTGAATAATAGGCCTTTAGAAAAGGGAAAATTAGATCCTATTTAAAACTATAAATTGAGATGCTGCATTATTCACTTTCTATGCAACCACGTATATATTTGAACTGCTATTTGTTAGTGGGTGGTTCCATAGTGAGACTGCATAATGTGCAAAGATATTTAAGCAATTTTTCAGTGATATTAAGTATTATTTAATGTGCTGCAGAATACTATAACTTGCACATGGTAACACTCTCATAAATTGGATTTAGAATAATATTCCGTGTACTAATGGGGCAATTACTTTCTAAGAAAAGGAGAATACTTTGAAAAACTCCATCGGTCTTAAAACCATACTGACTCTCAGCCTCCACAGAAAATTTCATCTCCACTGCTTTTAAAGTTATGTGTATCATCTTGAAGCAACAGTAAGCAAACAGAAAAGAAAAGCAACAAATGTGAAACAAAGTTTGAAATCTATACTATAGAAAAAAAGAGATCTCATTTGTCAAAATCTGGAGGTGTGGAATTTTCAGCTATTTCCCAATGCTGAGACCAGCAAGCAGTAAATCTAATCACATTATATCTCTTTCCTTTGAAAAGATAGTCTAACCTCTGACTTCTATGGTTCCTTTATTCCCCCACACTAATGTGCTTAAAATCTCTCTCACCTAATCAGTGTTTAAGAGATTTATCTTCTATCAGTGATTATTTTCACAGTGATATCTTCGCCAGTGAGTTGCTAACAAAAAGTGGAGAAAGGTGTGCTCAGAAGGTGTAAAATACCACAGCACAGCATGCCATTGAAAGAACAGGCACTCAGAGACTTTATGCAGCTACTCTACTCATGCTGCACTTTTTCTCCCACCTAATTCACTTTTGTCAGAAAAGTCAGCCGGACTAGAAGGGCAATGTTTATTTTACTTTTTCTTTTCATTTTAAGCAAGATGCAATTACAGGCTATTTAGTAACATTGTTACTCTTTTAGGCCCTTCCTAAAAAAATTCCCCAAAGTATATATACTAAAATATCTACACATGACTAGAATAGAATATCCATGATCTACCTACTATCTATCTATCTATCTATCTATCTATCTATCTATCTATCTATCTATCTATCTATCATCTATCTATCCATCTATCTATTGAGAAACATGAGTGGAGGTTCAGAGAGCATAGCTACTGAGGAAAGCATGGGATCTGAGTGAAATCAGTTTAATAAGCGCTGAATACAGGTAATGGATGATCTTCCTACTCTGCATGTGTTGTAAGTTGTTCAGGTAAAACTCTAACTCCTTAGACACTGAAACTCTTGGAAACAAGAATTCAGTGTGATAATGTTCTAAATCAGCATTCCCCAGCCTTTTTGGCACCAGGGACCGGTTTCGTGGAAGACAATTTTTCCATAGACTGGGGGCGGGGGGAATGGTTCAGGCAGTAATGCGAGCGATGGGGAGAGGCAGATGAAGCTTCACTTGCTCGCCCACCACTCACCTCCTGCTGTGCAGCCTGGCTCCTAACAGGCCGCGGCTGGGGGGTTGGGGACACCTGTTCTAAATGTCATACTTTGCTGAGCCATTTAAATGCATAAAGCTAATGATCTCATTCTTTGATGCTAACAAGAAAATTATATTTGACCTAATTATAACTAAGGTAGAATTTAAGATAAACTTTCAAGTTATGAGGAACAGTCAGATTAGTGAATCTGTTTTTGTTTCGATGACCACCACCAAGGATGCCATGTTTTGAAGGAAAGTACCGGGAGCCAAAGCCCATCTAAATCAGCCTACAATTTGGCCTATCTCATTCAACAGGTTTTACTGCTCCCGATTCACATTACAAATTGAATGAGATAAATGTTGTTGGAGTGAACTTCCTTCTCCTGACTCTATGTCTTGTCTTGGAGGAACATCAGTTAGTGTAACTCTCTTGTCATTTTTCCACCCCATAATTCAGTCCTTCTAAAGGAAGAAGTACATTTTCACTTGGGTAAGTTTGGAAATGGACTCTGGGAGTGTCAAGCTGAACCTGTCTTCTCTTTTTATCTCTTGAGTATCTGCCTGCCCATAGACAACATTTTCTCTGGTGTGCTCCGAGCTACAGGAAATGTTCAGTGGACGAGGCTTTGCTCTTCCCTGGGAGGTCTGGGAGCTGTCAGGCTCTGCCTTGGATTAGTCTATTAATGTAGTTTAGCACTAGGAAGCACATTTTGGTCATACGCGTAAACCAGTTCTTCAACATTTCTAAAGCAAAAAACTGACGTCCCTCCTTGCTCCCCACCTATCTGTCTTTACTTCATTTATCAGTTTGTTAAGAACTTATGTAAAAAATAAAGGAATATTTTTGTATTGACCTTCTCAAGCTCCAATAAATATGCTACCATAAAACTAATTTAATAAATACAGCCCAAGAAAGAAGAAACATTGAGCTCTTAAAATCCTATTCAGGGTGACATTTAAATAAGACACTTACATTTTTAGAAGAAATCATGGAAAATTTTAAAAAGTAAGAACTATTTACAAAATGGAGTAATAATTCAAGCTGGAATGATCTAAAAGGTGATGATGTCTGTAATTCTGCTTGTATGCTCACTATAATAACTTTTAGAATTTTTTACTCTAAAAGAAATTTCACCCTTCTCAAAAGGGTGCCTTCATATTAGGGATGTGTTTAGATATTAAATGGACATGCAAGCAGTGAGAGCAGATGACAGAAATTCTAACTTCTAATGTCAAGTTCTCATGGGCTACCACTAACCCAATTTCCAGGATTAGATTCAAGTTGGATCTAGACATATCACAGTAAATCAGATCTGAAACCAAAATTTCAGGCCTGTTAATTTAGTTTTTTTCTTCTCAATTTTAACAAGATGTGTCTCCAAAATAAAGGGGCGTGTGGATGAATTGCTGATTTGCCCCCATAGCAGAGCAAATTCAACAGTTATCTAATAGACATGACCCTATATTTTAACAATATTGACAAAATTGAAATGAAAGAATGTGAAAAGAGGTATTAGTTGAGAAAATATGCCTTAAAATTTTCTTGCAATTCATAAATACATTGCTTAACATTTTCAAAATATTCAAAGCACCCTGATCTCTCAAGGAAAGTTTTGACACAAAACTTACTATGAACAATCATAGTAAGACTAATAATGGCAATAATGGGACAACAGTTTGAGTATCCAAGAAAGACAAAATTACCAGATAAATTTTGTATTTTGATAAGATTATAGTCTGTTTGTTTTCTATATAATTAGATAAAAACCTGGCTTAGGGTCTAGACTCAGCAATACATACCTGTTAAATAACCAAATACATTGAGAAAGATCTCATATGAATTATTTTATGTTGGACATATATGTCATGTAAATGATTAAAAATATTAATAACATATTAAATATTTATAAAATATTAATCTGAAATAAACAGCCTATATAGTGATTGGTGATTCTGGGTTTCTGTAGGAAAATTATATACACATGTTTGTTCAATATATATAAAATGAGGAATATTACTGAATACAGAGTAAGAACTGAATAATCTTGATGAGAAGGGAAAAGTTGACAGGATATTACATATACACTAAATCACAAAAGATAAGTTAATTTATCCTAGTTGAGCAATTTAGGTGGTAAAGTGTCCTTGAATGGTGGTGAAAAATGAGAGATGAGTCATCCCAGATATAATATCATGGTCAAGAGATATGGGGATATATGTATATGTATAGCTGATCCACTTTGTTATAAAGCAGAAACTAACACACCATTGTAAAGCAATTATACTCCAATAAAGATGTTAAAAAACAAATAATATCACGGTCAAAGAAATGGATACATGACATTTCAGTGACTCTTAGGAAAGTGGAAAATAGATTTGAAAAGTAAGGGGACAGGGAGGTCATGACATGAGACTGTACAAATAGGTTTGGATTTTGGCCTGGAAGAAATGGAAGTTCATCAGAGTTTTCTCATAACAGCAGTGACAGGACCAAATCTATAACTTAGGTCCATAACAATAATAGTATAATGGGAATTACGAGAAACAGTATAATCTTGATTGCACGACGTAAAGGTCTGTATATATGCCTAAATTTAGTAAATAAAGAGATAGAGTCAGGGAGGTAAAAAGCTCTTATAATCATCCATGCAAGAGATAATAAAAGCCTAGTGATAGTGGAAGTGGTGAAGAAGGGAAAATGTTAAAGAGATATTTTAAGGAAGAATCAACACAACATTGATTGGATTATTACATAGAGGGAAAAAAAATCAAAGTGACATAGGATTATAAATTACCTAATAGAAGATACAAATAATAGGGCCCATAATCTCCATGGAGTTAAATACACCAGTGGTTTTAAATGGACTTTGAAAGATGTATTCAATATTTTCAGGTGACTTTCTTAATGCTTATATTCCATCATCCATGACCATTTTTAACAGATTTACATGTTCTGACTTTTCCAAAATCTGTATCATTACACAGAAAAAAGAGTTCATATTTCCTAAAGAAAATGAAATAAACATTTGCACTTATAATCTTTGACAACCCATGAAAATAATAATTATTACTACTATAATAGCTATTACTTACATGACATTTATGTGTAAAGCATGTTCTACTACAAGCTTTCTATATATTAAAGTGCTTACTCCTCAAAATAACCCTATAAGCCCCATTTACAGACAGATGAAGAAACTGAGGCATAGAATATGGTTAAGTAACTAATAACTTGCCCAAGGCCCAAGAGCTAGTTATGTGGCAGAATAAAGATTTGAATACAGGTGATCTGGCTCCAGTGTTCCTATTCTGAGTCACTACAGCTTGCTGGGCTTTAGCGTTTCACATGGATAACCTCCAAAATTGTTCCATTCATCACAGTTGTAAACATCCTAAAATATGTAAAAGCCAATACCATCCCTAGTCACAAAAAATAACTGATAAAAAATGTAATAGAAAAAATATTATCTATAACAGTGATAAACTTGAAAGATATATAATTCTAATAAGAAACATGCAAAAATGTAGAAAATTACAAAATATTAATGAAAAATGTAGAAGATGAATAAGTGGGTATATGCTATGTTTACAATGTATAATAAACTCAGTATTTAAAAATGCCAATTTCAACTACATACCAATAAAATGGACAACCTAGAAGAAATGGACGAATTCTTAGAAAGGTATAATCTCCCAAGACTGAACCAGGAAGAAGTAGAAAATATGAACAGACCAATTAAAAGTGCTGAAATTGAATCTGTGATTAAAAAACTCCCAACAAACAAAAGTCCAGGACCTGACGGTTTCACAGGCAAATTCTGTCGAACATTTAGAGAAGAGTTAACATCTAACCTTATGAAACTATACCAAAAAACTGCAGAGGAAGGAATACTCACAAACTCATTTTATGAGACTATCATTACTCTGATACGAAAACCAGACAAAGATACCACAAAAAAAGAAAATCACAGGCCAATATCACTGATGAACATAGATGCAAAAATCCTCAACAAAATACTAGCAAACCAAATCCAATAAAACATTAAAAGGATCACACACCGTGATCATGTGGGATTTATCCCAGGGATGCAAGGATTTTCAATATCCACAAATCTATCAGTGTGATACACACATCAACAAATTGAAGAATAAAAACCATGTGATCGTTTCAATAGATGCAGAAAAAGCTTTTGACAAAATTCAACACCCATTTATGGTGAAAACTCTACAGAAAGTGGGCATAGAGGGAACCTACCTCAACATAATAAAGGCCATATATGACAAACACACAGATAACATCATACTCAATGGTGGAAAACTGAAAGCATTTCCTCTAAGATCAGGAACACGACAAGGATGTCCACTCTCGCCACTTTTATTCAACATAGTTTTGGAAGTCCTAGCAGTAAAAGAAATAGAAAGAATCTAAAATGGAAAAGAAGAAGTAAAACTGCCACTGTTTGTGGATGACAATGATACTATACATAGAAAATTCTACAGACATTACCAGAAAACTACTAGAACTCATCAATGAATTTGGTAAATGTGCAGGATACAAAATTAATACACAGAAATCTCTTGCATTTCTATACACTAACAATGAAAGATCAGAAAGAGAAATTAAGAAAACAATCCCATTTACAATCAAATTAAAAAGAATAAAATACCTAGGAATAAGGCAAAAGACCCATACTCCAAAAACTATAATGTGCTGATGAAAGAAATCCAAGATGACACAAACAGATGGAAAGATAAATGGTGTTCTTGGAGTGGAAGAATCAGTATTTTCAAAATGACTACCCAAGGCAATCTACAGATTCAATGCAATCTCTATCAAATTACCAATGGCATTTTTCACAGAACTAAAATTAAAAAAATTTAAATTTGTATGGAAACACAAAAGACCTGGAATAGCCAAAGCAATCTCTAGAAAGAAAAACAGAGGTGGAGGAATCAGGCTCCCTGACTTCAGACTACACTACAAAGCTACAGTCATCAAAAGAGTATGGCACTGGAACAAAAACAGAAATATAGATCAATGGAACAGGATAGAAAGCCCAGAAATAATTCCATGTACCCATGGTCAATTAATCTATCACAAAGGAGGCAAGAGTATACAAAGGAGAAAAGACAGCCTCTTCAGTAAGCAGTGCTGGGAAAACTCGAAAGCTACATGTAAAAGAATGAAATTAGAACATCCTCTAACATCATACAGAAAAATAATCTCAAAATGGATTAAAGACCTAAATGTAAGTCCAGATACTATAGAACTACTACAGGAAAACATAGGCAGAACACTATTTGACATAAATTGCAGTAATATCTTTTTGGATCTATCTCCTAGAGTAATGGAAATAAAAACAAAAATAAACACATGGGGTCTAATTAAACTTAAAAGCTTTTACACAGCAAAGGAAATCATAAACAAAACGAAAATACAACCCACGGAATGGGAGAAAATATTTGCAAACGAAGCAACTGATAAGGGATTAATCTCCAAAATATACAAACAGCTCATGCAGCTCAATATCAAAAACCAAACAACCCAATCAAAAAATGAGCAGAAGATCTAAATAGACGTTTCTCCAAAGAAGACATACAGATGGCCAAAAGGCATATGAATATATGCTCAACATCACTAATTACTAGAGAAATGTGAATCAAAACAACAATGAGATATCACCTAAAACCAGTCAGACTGGCCATCATCAAGAAGTCTACAAACAAAAACTGCTGGAGAGGGTGTGGAGAAAGGGAAACCCCCTACACTACTGGTAGGAATATAAATTGGTACAGCCACTATGGAGAACAGTATGGAAGTTCCTTAAAAAACTACAAATAGAGCTACCATATGATCCTGCAATCCCACTCCTGGGCATATATCCAGAGAAAATCGTGATTCGAAAAGACACACGTACCCCAAAATTCATTGCAGCACTATTTAAAATAGCCAAGACATCGACACAACCTAAATGTCCATAGACAGATGAATGGATAAAGAAGATGTGTTATATATATACAATGGAATATTACTCAGCTATAAAAAAGAATGAAAAAATGCCTTTTGCAGGAACATGGATGGACCTAGAGATCATCATACTAAGTGAAGTAAGCCAGACAGAGAAAGATAAATATCATATGATATCACTTATATGTGGAATCTTAAAAAAAAAAAAAGGATACAAATGAACTTATTTCCAAGACAGAAAGAGACTCACAGACTCACAGACATAGAAAACAAACTTCTGGTTACTAAAGGGGAAAGGAGTGGGGAAGGGACAAATTAGGAGGTTGGGATTAACATATACACAGTACTATATATAAAATAGATAACCAACAATGACCTACTATATAGCATAGGGAACTATACTTGATATTTCATAATAACCTATAAGGGAAAAGAATCTGAAGAGGAATATATATGTATACATACATATATATATATATATAAAATAAGTAAATTGTTTTGCTGTACACCTGAAACTAACATGATATTGTAAATCAACTGTATTTCTATATAAATAAATAACTAAATAAATATAAATAAATAAAATAAAAATGCCATTTTTCCCTGAGTAAATCTATAGATCCATTCAATGTCAATAAAAATCCTAGAAAAGTTTTTTACAGAATTTGAAATACTGATACTAAAAGGCGGATAGTTGAATCATAACACAAAGAATTGCCAACACAATTCTAAAAACTGAATATAAAGTGGGGAAAATTGCCCTACAAGATACCAAGTTTCATTATGAAATTGAAATTAAAGAGTGCCATACTGACACAAGAGAGAGACAAACAGATCAATGGGAAAAAAATAGATCAAACACAGATTAATGATACTTGAATATGCTATAGACAAATATAAATTCCTAACTGAGTAAAAATTTAAAAGCAAAACTATTGAAATATAAGATAGATCTATATGATCTTGGGTTTAGGTGGCATTTCTTAGAAAAACTACAGAAAACATAAAAAGGATAACCTTAGAGTAAATTATTATTAATTTGACTAAACTGTGTTTAATTTACATAAATACACTGAACAAATGAACTATATATAAAATTGGATATTTGAACTGACTTTTAGAAAGACTTAACTATGTAAGTAACAAAGAATTAGTATTCAGAAATTTTTAAAAATGTAGAAATGAAAATTCACAGAACTCCATAGAAATTATTACCTGGAATTAAGACCAATTAATCACACACACATGCACAAAGCAATAAAAAATAACAGAGAAAAATATCTGTCAGTAAATCTAGCATCCAGAATTCAGCAACTTCTTCTCAGCCCCTTTACTATCTCTCTAGAATAGGCCCCAGTTTTTCTTGGCCAGGATTATAGCAGTAGCCTCTTAACTCATCTAGTTTTACTCTTGTCCTCTTTCTACTCTCAACACAACAGATAAGATCTCATTAAATTAGGGGTTAGACTATAACAGTTCAGAACAAAACCAGCACTTTCTTCATCTCAACTTGAGTTAAAGACTTACGGTGTAGAGTGATTATAAATCCCAATTTGCCCAAGAGAGTCCTGTTTTATTTTTGTTGTTCCAACCGAGTTATTACTAGTACTCCCTCTCGCTCTTAAAAGTGTCTTGCTGAGTGATAAATATATAGTTATTTGGCAAGATCCAATCCCTGCAACATCTCTTTTCTCATCTTGTTCCACTCTCCCCATTTATTCAGCATTAGCATCATTCCCTGCGTGTTCTTATTTCAGGAATTTTTACTTACATCTTAAATTTCCTCTGCCTGGAATGCAGATATCCCTTGTCTACATCCCTCTCCAGGTTTTTGATAAAATTTCAACTTATCAGTAAAGGGCCATTTTATTTGTAATAGCAACACTACCCTCATACTTCTACTTGATATACTCCACTCCCTAACTCTGCTTTATATTTTGTCATAACTTTTATCACCTTTTGACATATTATATGTTCATTTGTTTATTTTTTTTCTCTTCCCCCGACCCTCTAGAATATAAGTGCATGGAGAGCAGGAATTTGTACTTGTTCATTCACATCCAGTGGTGCCTGTTACATAATATGTAATCAACAAATATTTGCTTAATGAAAAATAACTGTATTGGGACTTCCCTGGTGACACAGTGGTTAAGACTCCTCACTCCCAATGCAGGGGGCCTGGGTTTGATCCCTGGTCGGGAAACTAGATCCTACATGCATGCCACAACTAAGGAGTCCATGAGTCACAACTAAGGAGCCCACCTGACGCAGCTAAGGAGCCCACATGTTGCAACTAAGACCCGGTGCAACCAAATAAAAATAAATATTTTTAAAAATAACTGTATTGCAGAATATTATGCACAATGCTGATACTTTTTCTGCAAAAATGCAAAATGTTAAGACATATAAAGAAATAATGCTGTGTACTATACTATTCCACATATACCAAAATTTTGCTTGTAGTTACTTTGGGGGAAGAAGAAAGAAAGAAAACAATATGATTGGGAACAGTGTTATTGGTTATTTCAACCTTAGCTGAAATACTTTTATATGTATATTAACAAAACATGAGGTAAATATGAAAAAATTAATGTTTTTAAATTCATAATGGTGGAAATACTGATATTTTCATATTACTCTTTGTATTTCTTCTTGAATATATTAAATGTATTACTTTTCTGCATTTTTTTATTTCCTTAAAATATGGTTCGTATTAGTTATAATCCCTCATTGTAAACTGAATACCAGAGGAGAGTGATTTTCTCATTCACTAGTCAATAAATTATAAAGTCTTCCATAAAATTCAAATTGATTTGAAGAATGCATTTATTAAACCCATATACCCTTTTGGATATTGCATTTAGTAGAAAATATTGAAGCTAAAATCATAAACTAGAAGCAAACAAATGATGTTCCAGGGTATTATTCCCTCTATAATATAATTGAAGGAGTATCATTTATTTCAAAGCAGTTTAACAGTCTTTACTATGTTATATCATAGAATTTTTTTCCTGGCATGGCCTCTCACTAGCTCTCCAGTTTTGCCCCATTTCTCTCTAAAGCTTACTCAATAAGTGCCTTCTTTCATTTTTCTGAGCATGAAAGGAAAATAATATTTACTGAGATCACATAACTTCCTAGTCTTTTTGCCCATTCATGCAATAATGTAACACTCTTCTCCACCAATCTCACAGAAACAACTGGCATCTTGTTTGTGAAAAGCATTTTATGAGCTCTAATTCCTTTTATGATCATTAGGACTTATTATCATTCTCTGGAAAAAACAATTCCCTAAAAATTTAGCAATGATTTTTGTATGGGAAAAGATGTGGAAGAAAATTAAACATAAGTGAAGGTGTTCATAAAGATAGATTTTTCCTTTAACCATAGATAATTAATGAGAAAAGTAACAGGGAATTCTCAGCTGAAGTTCTGTTCCAGTACTATGACAAAAAATTCTCTGTTCTTCATTTCTTGGCCAGTGTGACTCAGAGAGGATATTTTAAATGATTGTTTTCCATAACAATAATAGCATACCAGAAGGTTGTATTGATGAGAACTTTATTTTGGGAACAAACAATGAACACAGAGCCACAATCGGATACCATGACATTGCTGATAAAATTAATTTCAGCAAGCGCAGAAAAGGGAAGCAATTGGTTGAGATTTTTATCTTTCTGATACTGAAGAATCTATAAAAATCAATTGAGCGACTCAAAAGAAGTGAAAACTTTAAAGAATTTTTTTTTTGAGTATTTTCACAGAAATAATGGCAGATACCAAAATTACATAGAAACGTGTACATTGTAATCAGAAACATTTCAACTGGAGGCTACATTTTCAACAAATTACATTCTATGAAGAAAGGTTAAAATTATCTCTAGACATGGTGATAATATCATTCTATCCAAAAGATAAAGTGGAATCTACTCTGTGAGTGATTATCTTTTCTTTCCCTTTCTTTTTTCTTGATTTAGCTTCTATCCAGAACAATAACAACAAAATAGTTTGTATAGAATAAAACAGTTAGATGAAACAGAATAGGTAGTACACTAGCAGAGAACTGATTTCATATGCACGAAAAAAGTAGCTTATGTATTATTTTCTCGTTTGCTTATAATCAGTTCAAACCCAGAAATATGCATAGAAAGCCCACCATGTGCAAGACAAGTCATCAAGAATAAAATGTTTTCTTTTCTCAGATTTCCATGTATCTTGTGACTAAAACCTTCCAAAATTGGAACCTATATTGTCAATATGCAATAATCATCTATGAGTTATTCCAAAATTATTTCTATGGATTTGTCCAGCTGATGCCTTAAACATGTCTATGTGAGTTTCATTGCCACCTAGTTTATGTCTTCAGTGTATGGAATGATTTATTTTCTGTTACCATCAGCAAAGAATATTTATTCTATCTTGTTTCTATCACCACATGGATACAAGGCATCTGATACAACGGGTTTAGAATACACAGTTTTGTCAGTATATCATTAAATCCAAGGTGCCCATCACAGTGCCAGGTAGCAAAAAGATACACTGAGTGAATGAAGGAATGAATGAATGAACTAAGTAAACTTCAATCTTTTATCGAAGTATTTAAAATACTTGATAAATGGAAATAGAATACTTTCCAAATCAACATAGAGGTTTAATCTAATACTAATCAACTTTCCAATAAGGACTTTTAAATAACTTGGCAAAATGATTATGAATGTTACAGAAAAAGAAAACAGTAAGAATAGCATAGACATTTTTGGAAAAGATGATTACTGAGATGTTTTCTTGTATATTGAAACACAAGATAAATTTGGAATATAAGAAAAGTTATCCTGGATATTAGATTAATATCATATAATAAGTAGCCTAATACATTAGAAATTTTGTATATAATAAAAATTGCATTACTAATACGAGTAAAAAATTTGATTCTTTTAACATATTATATTGGAAAAATTGGACAATTACTTAGGGGAAAAATAAATTTGTTCTTCATACCTTATCCCAAAATAAATTCCAACTGGACAAAACAAATGTAATACATATAAACATTAAAACTTGTAGGTGAGTATTTGCTGAACACTCAGAACGGGCAAGGACTTTCTGAGAATGTAATGATAGATTAAATAATAAAGGAAAAAGTCAACTGATTTGACTACATAAAATTTTAACACATCTGCTTCCTCTAAATAGTCAATTTGGCCATCTTCTCAGCACTCAGCCAGAACCATGGGCCAACATCTATATTTAAAACTAATTAATACAACTAAAGTCAAATGATAAAGATGAGGGCGGTAACTGCAACAAATATGAAAATTAATAGATAAATATCCTTAATAAACACTGACGTATACAATTAAAGAAATACTGTCTCCACATCCAGTGAATCAAAAATGATTATGATCAAATCACTTTCAAATGAAATTTAAGATATGAAGAAAACTATGACAAATACCCCATATCGCTAATGAAGGTATACAAAATGAAAAAACCAGGTATGATTTTTCCACCTATCAAGTTTACAAACTTTTTTACACAATGATAATATTCCACTGTTGTATGAAATCAGTACCACAGGCATTCTTCAATCAAACTAGTGAAGAGGAAACACTGATATAACTTTTGGAGAAAGCAATTTTGACAGGTCATAAGAGGACAGTGAGCTTTCCTTACAGATGTGTAAAATTAATGAAACCATGACCTTCATATTCCAGTTTAAAATAATGTCACGGCCAAAACAACGGCACCAAGTCTGCAACAAATATATAATTTTAAAACAAAACATTTTTTTCTATTTTTATAACACTCCTATGGAGTTATTTATCTTAGACCTGAATAACTGTTCTTAAGAATTCCTGTTTTTTCTATCTACTCCCTTACTCGGTGAAGCTTCCCTTTTTCAACATGCCATTAAAAACAACAACAACAACAACAAAAAATTTTCCCACTAGACTAGTCCAATTGTTACCACATCCCTATAAATTTTCTCCATGGCTCCTCAATTCTGCACCAAAAAATAAGAAAGAATGAATGTGGCAAACGAGGAACTTGACGGGGAGTGAAGCAGGTCAAGAGAAATAAAGCAATCAATTTCAGGAATAGAACTGGAATTTCCTTTCATGAGCAGGGTAGATGTAAGCCTTAGGAACACTCCTAAATTAATATTTTATTCTGATATGCAAGAAAACAATCAATATACTGTCAAAGATTGTTTTCAAAGAAAGATTCACTTGCAGCATTTAAATAATAGCAAAACGTTGGACTCAATTTCTATGTTCATTAATAGGTTAGAGATTATTTAAATTACCAATCATTCATGTAGGAAATATGCAGTGATTTAAAATCATGTATTTGAAGAGTAATGACATGAGAGAATTCTAAGTGGAAAAAAAAAAGCAGGGTAGAACTATATTTTCAATATGACAGTACTTTTACGTGGAGAAAACTAAAGGAAGTGCACCCAATATGTTGCAATTGCTATCCTAGACTTTTTCTTCAGGTTCCTTGTATTATGTTACGTCTTTTCTAAAGTTCTGGCAGTAAGTACGCTTTATTTTAATGATTTTTTAGAGGTAAAGAGGTAAAGAAGAGGTGAGAAAATAATACTTTAGAACAGTTAGTTTCACGTTAATCTCTGTGTTCACACTGATATGAGAGGTGGCTAATTGCCAGTCAATCCCAGTTACTAAGAAGTTAAAGCAGTAAATTTTCTTCCATTAGATACAGTTAAAGCTAAGCATTAAGACTCCTGTTGTTTTTCTCTGGGCTATTATTACAGACGCTAGAGGAAACGGCATCATCATGAATCTAAACTCGGGATGGTGACTTGACAGTGTGTTGGTAAAAGAAACTCATGTTACCTAGCACAAGTCTAAGAGAGCACAGAACTAATTTATCTTCTGATACAGTACCAATTCTAAATGAGAGGAGAAATGGTGATGCATTAGTCTATGTCTCTAATGTCACAGATCTAATTTAACACACTACTGATAAGATAAATCTTTGACTATGTCTTGCATAAATAACAGATTGTTATGACACTGTTAATAAAGCATGAACAATTAGCTTAGGGATTTCGAGCACCCTTTTTCATTTATTCTTATTGAATACTGAGTATACACAAATATTTGTAGAGTATATTTAAGGTATAAAATAATAATAATACATGAAAATCAACCAAATTATCTCTCAGTTTAAAAAGGACATTTAAGTCTCTATGTAACCTTTTCTACTTAGCTGTAATGGTTCTCCTGAATTTTGTATTTACTATATTCTTCTTTTCCTTTCCTTGATTTATCAGACGCTTATATCTCTAAAATTGTCCTGTTGAGTTCTGCATGTTTTCAAACTTTAAATAATGAAGTTGTACTGTATCTACCCTTCTGTAACTGCCTTTTGACTCAACTTTAATTCCAGAGAGCCATCATTGTTTATTTATATGTTGATAAAATTAATGAAATTATTCTTTGTATAAGCTACATTTTAAGACTCTAGCATGTAATGTATCTTTTCTAATATTGATGTATTTTATTTGTGAATTTCATGATTTACTTTTTTTTTTTGCTACTACAAACAATGTTGCTCTAACACATTTGGCTTGTTCCCTGGCACCTGGCACAATGGGTTTTAGCATGCATATTTAGGAGTGGAATTGTTGGGCCATAGGATAGTTGAGTTCAAAATTACTATATGATCCCAAATTTCTAAAGGTTGATAGCTAAAGGATTTTTTTTTTCTAAAGAATACTTTATTCATTTTATTTATTGCTGGATTTTATTTGATAACACTGTTTTGAATATTTTATTCTAGGTTCATGTCTGAGATTAGCTTGTATTTTATTTGCCTATGATGTTCTTATTAGGTTTTGTTATCAAGGTTATGTTAATATTACAAAAATGATGTGGGATTATTCCCTCTTTTTCTTTCCTCTAAAAAAAAAAAAAAGCATTTAAGACAATAGGTATTTGTTCTTGAACATTTGATAGATGTTTCTAATAAAAGTAAGTGGGCCTAGGGAGATTTTAGTTTTAAATTTTTAAATTAATGGTTAATATGTTGTTACAGGGATATTATACAACTCAGGTACAATATTTACTTGTTATGGCATTATTTAATTGTTAAGGATTGTGATTTATTGTTATATAATTATTAAAGGTTTTATATGTCTAAAACACTTTACTTTTTTAAAATTATTGCACTTAATCTTTTAATAGTCATATATTTTGATAAACTATTGTGTCTCTAGTTACTAACACATTTTTATTACAAACATTTTTGTGTCTTCTTTGTTTTTCCTGTGATCAAATTTTCCAAAGTATAATAATCAATACTCTAGGAATATTTTCTACCATCTTCTTTTGTGACTTCAACTTCTTCCCTCTCTCCTACATACTTTTTTTCCCCTTTTCTTTCATGCGGATTGATTATTTTTCATCTTCCATTTATATTTATCAACTTTATTTAACATTATGCAATGTTTTCAATTTTTAATGATTAATTTAAATATGTTAATAAGAAAATAGTCTAAAGCTCTAAGTGTAGAAAATACTAAAGAATAATTAAAAGTAAACATAAGGTTATACCTAAACAAAAATAATAATTTATGTCAAGTTTTAAAACATACGTATGAAACTAAAATATAGAAAAACAATAGTATACAAATTGGGAAGGAGGGATTATATAGAGCTGGGTGTTCTAATTATAACACCTACATTATGAATTATATATTATTTAAATAAAACATATAACAGTGAAATTTACAAGTCAAGACATCTCTAGGTAACCATTTACCTAAAGTTATTCAAACTCAAGATTAAGAGCAGGATCTTCCAAAAGACCAAAAGACTGCCTTTACTTCAGACATCAGAAACAAACTCAAGGTTCTCCAGGGTTATATTCACTTCTCACCAGCTGCCTACAAATTTGGAGTTTCTGATATCACCTTCAGGTAGAAAAACTCACAGAACTCAAGAAAGCACCATACTTACAATTATAGCTTTACTATAACAAAAGGAATCAAATTAGAACTAGTCAAAGAAGAGATAAATAGAGAGCAGTCTGCGAGGGCTCCAAGTGTCCTCAGGCACCTGTTACCCTCTCAGCATTGAAGTATGACAATACTCAAAGAATATTGCCAACCAGGAAAGCTCACTTGAGCTTTGGTGTCCAGAGTTTTTATTGGGGTTTTATTACCTAGGCATGACTGGTTGAATCATTACCCACATGACTCAACATCCAGCCTTCTACCTTTCCTGAAAGTTTGGACTGATATCATGTGATCCAACTCTATAACCCATGCTTAGTCTCCCTGGCTTGGCCAGCCAGTCATTCTGACTCATCTCATTAGCATAGACTATCAATGGGCTCACCATAAGTCACCTCATCAGCATAAACTATCAGCTGTGGTCTGAAAGGCTGGGAAATTCCAAGGGTTTAGAGTTTACCTATCAGGAACCTATCATGAACTGGCCAGCCAAGTTCTTTATTATACACCACTAAAAGAATTGTTAAAGAATGCACACCTTAAATAGAATGACAAAAATTATAATAAGAAAAAGTAGAAAAAGGACACAAAACAAGAACATAGAAAGGGTAAGACAAATAAAAAGCAAACTACACTATGCTAAACTTAAACCCATATGTTCTAAACACACAAATTGAAATAAAAAAATATAATAAGATTGGATTTTAAAGAAAACATGCTGTTTATAAGCGACACATCTAAAATATAAGAATACAAGAAGAATGGAAGTAAAAGAATGAAAGGAATATACTATGCAAACACTAACAAAGTTGGTATGGCTATATTAATACCAGGCAATGTAAATTTTATGACAATAAGTATTATTAGAAATAAATAGGTACATTTCATTGTGATATAAGTTTAATTTATTAGAAAAGCATAACACTTCTGAATTGTCATGCAACTAACTTACTTGCCTCAAAGTTATAAAGCAAGAAAATGATAGAACTAATGGAAGAAATAACCAAATCTATAATCATAGTGAGTAATTTAAAAACATCTATTCCAGTAACAAATGATTTTTTTTTTTTAAATGAAATAACACTTTGAGTGGTTCTTAAAGTATGGTCTATGTGTGGACTTACGGAGGGAACATTTCAAAAGTCCTTTTGCTCAAAACTATTTCTATGATAATTCTAAGATATTATTTGCTTTCTCATATACAAACTTACTGTGTTGACATATGTACTGGTGAAACAAAAGCAATGGTGGGTAAAACTGTTGGCACTGTCAACTAAAAAAAATGCATGAGCTAAAAGTTGAAAATTATGTTTTATTCAGTGGCCTTACTGAGGACTATAGCCTGGGCAGATAGCCTCTCAGATAGCTCTGAGAGCCTGTTCCAAAGAGTTAAGGAAGGCACCAGGATATATGGGAGTTTTTGCTGGCAAAAAAAAAAGAAAAGAACAAACATGTAGTCGAACATCAAAAGATTACTGCTAGTCATGAAAACAAACATCTCAAGTTAATGATTTTAGTGTTTTTCTATGTATGGGAAGACGCAAGAGCCTAGGCTCATTGAAATTATTCCTTTGATATACATCTTAACTATCTAGGGCCAGTATCCTCAGCATCCTGTTTTTCTCTGTCCTGAATTCCCCTCATGATGCACCGTCAGGGGTGACTGCAGTGGCTGAAGGCTTTAGGGGTGCAACATCCTTTGTTTACTGAAATGGCAGGCAACATTTTTTGTCCATAGCACATTAGCACGAATCAAAGCAGTAGCTCCAAACTGTATTAGGAGTCAATGTATTCCTTACTACCATTAACAAACAGTTAAAATTAAGCAAACACACAGGGAAACCAAAGATGTGTTTCAGTGGCCTCTAATAATATATTGTTACAAAGAATTTGATAACTCAATTGGCAACTCAGATACTAATCCAGTAATTTCCTGAGCATGATTTGATGACCCATGGGTCTCCAAAACCCTCTAAAACTGTACTAAGAGTCCTGTATTTTTTTACTGTCATGTACTTAAAGAAAAAAAGAAAGCCATTTTTACCTAAAAATGTCCCTGATGAACAATAAATATTATTAACTTTATTAAATCTTATCTCTTGAGCACACATTTTAAAAGATTCTATGTTATAAACACGAACTATGCACAAAGAATTTCTGCCTCATACAAAAGTATGATGATTGTCTAAAGGAAAAATACTTGTGCAGTTGTTTAAACTATGAGTTAAACTAACCATGTAGTACCATTTTCTTAAAAAAAGTAATGACAAAGTCTTGTTATTTAGACTTGAGTATAGACATTTTCTTCAAGAAAACAAATTAAATGAGATTATCATTTCAAGGAAAACAACTGTCAATATTTTTTGCCAATAGGAAACGTATAAACCACCATGAGCTTGAAAGCTTCCTAATACTTAAAGACTCTTAAGATTGGTGGTGAGATTAACAAATGTGTTTTTGGATATTGTATAATGTAATGTGTCAATATTTAGAAAATCTGCATATAACCAATATTTTCAGAAGACCAATGCATAATGTTATAAAATCATGCACAGGTAGAGATCCATTCAAAGTACAAAATAGACCTGTAAATTTTAATGTAACTGACTGAAGGTTTCATTGATATAGTTTCAAATTCCATGCTGTAACTAATTCAAGTTGTGGTATGGTATAAAAATGATTATCCACAATTATCTGAAAATGCTTTTAAAGTATCTCTTTTATAAACTACATATCCATGTGAGTTTAGATTTTTTTCCCCTACTTCATCCAAAACAACTGAGCCCAACAGGATTATTGCAGAAGCAGATACAAGAATCTTTCTTCATCATTAAGCCAGACATTAAAGAGATTAGAAAAAATGTAAAACAATGCCACAGTTCTCTCTAAATCGTTATGTTTTGGAAAATATAGTTTTCATAACATGTTATTTATATTAAGATATAGTATTGTTATTCTAATTACATAACATATATTTTTTGAGTTTTCATTTTTAATAAGGCAGATATCAACAGATATAGCTCATATAAATGAAAGTTTTTCGTGTCCTCAATTTTTAAGAGTTTAAAGACACCCAAAAAGTTTTAGAACCTTTGTTGTAGAACAATTTAACAAATAATCAATAAGGCTGGCCAAACTGAGTAATATAGGATAACGTACCTAACAACCAAAAACTATACTCTCTTTAAAATTTCATATATTGACAAAATTAATGATATGCTGGGCATAAAGGAATTCTCAACAATTTCAAGGTACTAAAAACTTACAGAGTGTTCCCTGATCACAGGGGAATTATTGTAAAAATCCACTAAACAATAATCACCATATGTTTAGAAATTAACAAATATACTTTTAAATAACCTGTTAGAGGAAAAAACACAATGTTGATTAGAAATTATTTAGAACATAATTGCAATGAAAAGAGTACTTATTAAATCTTATGAGATGCAACTAAAGTCATAGTAAGAGGATAAATTATAGCTTCAATGCATATATTAGAAGAGATGAAAGGCTAAAAATCAATGAGTTATGTATCCATCTAAGTAAATTGAAAAAATTAGAGCAAATCAAATTCCCTAAAATTTTAGAATGGAAGAATTAATAATTAAAACAATAGGAGAAATTAAAGAAAAACAAACATAGCCTGACCAAGAAAGCCTAAAGTAGTTTTTTATGAGTTAAGTTGAAACATAATTTATATAGAGTAAAAGTCACCCTTTTCCAGAAGTAAATTCTGACAAATGCATATCTATGTAACTACCACTCCATTTCTTTCACCCAACAAAGTTCCCGCATACCCCTTTGTGGTCAATTCCCTTCCCTTGCCTCAGCCCTTGACAACCACTCATTTGTTTAATGTCCCCACAACTTTTTCTTTCCCAGGATGACATATAAATGAAACCCTACGTTACGTAAATATTAGTGACTGGCTTCTTTCACAGCATGAATTTTAGATTCACTCATGCTGCTGCATTTATCAAGAGTGCATTTCATTGTACAAGATGTACCATAGGTTGTTTATACATTAATCAGTTGATAGACATTTGAGTAGTTTCCACATTTTGTTGTTTATGAACAAAACCAGGACTGACTTCATGGTCATACAACCTGTGCAGTAGCAGAATGCCTGCAATCACAAGAGCCCCAATGCCTGGCTTAGTGCTCTGCTATCACTGCCTTGAAATTCTTAAAAATTTTATCTTTGAACTTGTGTTTTGTAAATGAAATCTGATGGGACAACGGAGCATGGACTTGAGCAAAGGAGACACATGCAATATGAGTATCTGCCATCCCTTGCTACCCCATCACATATAGTGTTCACAATGCCCCATGAGCACAAAATTCTGATGGGTCATGATGCACGGGAGTTCAGTGAGACTCAAAGCAGTTACAAGGCAAATGTCTTATGTCTAGTACTGAATAAGCAGGAACACTGGTAACCCTGCCAAAACTGATACAAGAAGAAATAGAAAACCTGAACAATTTACTGAAGAAATTAAATACACAAGTAAAATCTTCCTCAACAAAAATGTCAAATGTATTTATTGCTGAATTACTCTAAACATTTAAAACAGAAATAATTGCAATCTTACACAAACCCTTCTAGAATACAGAAAAACTGGGACTACTTTCAACCTCTTTTTATTAGATAAGCATACCCAAACTTGATAATGATTTTCCAAGAAGGGAAAAATTGCAAGCCAATCTCATTCATGTACATAGATTCAACAATCCTAACTAAGATTTACAAACTAATTCCAGTTCCAGCAATATATAAAAGGAACTTCCTCATGACCTGATTGGCCTTATTTTAGTAATGCATGGCTGTGTGTCAATTCAAAAATTAATCAATATAATTCATTACATTAACAAAAATAGGAAATCATATGATCATGTTATTGATGCAAAAAAGCATTCAAAAAAATTCAAAATCCATAGCATAAACACTCAGCAAATTAGCAATCTAAGAAAACTCTCTTAATATAAAAAGGATGCCCACAAGAGAAAAATAAGCACATATCATACCTAACTATGAAATGACAGAATTTCTTCTGCAATTGAATATTAGAGTAGAATTACCACAATTGTCCTTTACAGTCAGCATTGTACTGGAGGTCAGGTCTTGGTCAAAATATTGAATTTTAAAAATGTTATAAGGATTGAAATGTATGAAATAATCTGTTATTATTTATAAATAATCCTGCATATGAAAAATCCAAAAGATTGTACAAAGTATTAGAATAAATAATTGAGTATAACACGGCTCCTGAATATTAGCCAATATATAATGTATAAAAAGAATATGAAATTAAAATAATGTGTTTAATATGTTTACTCAGAATACCATAAATTTGGTTTTGAGATAAATAAGGCCTCAATAAGCAAAGTAATATAACATGTGCAAGGATCAGCAGGCTCAATATTATACTGATATCAATTCTCTATAGCACATTTATTAGGTTCCTATTGCTGAATAACACATTTTGACAAATTTAACAGATTAAAACAACATCCACTTACTGTCTCACAGTCTTCTATGGGTCAGAAGTTTGAGCAGGGATCAACTGAGTTCTCTGCCCGAGGTATCTCAAGGCTTAAATTAAATTGTCAGCCAGGTCTGCAGTCTATCCAAAGCTCAAATGAGCTTCATGTTGACAGATTTCAGTTCCTTGAGGTTGTAGGGCTGAAGTCTCTGTCTTCCTGCTGGCTGTTGGCCAGAGTGGCCCTCAGTTCCTATAGACAACCCTCAGGTTCCAACAATGTAGTCCTCTCACAACGTGCTGGCTTATTATTTAAGTCCAGCAGGTGATTCTCACTCTATTCTGCCACGTGGAGTCTTATATAATGTAATGCAATCACAAGTGTGACAATCTTATTATAGTGCTCATAAAATATAACATCATCAAGGGAATAATGTTGCATCATATTAACAGGTCCTACCCACACTCAAGGAGAAGAAATTATACATGGCATGTACACCAGGAAGTGGTTATCTTGGGGGCCATCAGAGAATCAGGGGCCAAGACTTCTGCAATGCCAGTCTAATTCCAACAATTTTTGAATGGAAATTGAAAAATAGAGTATAAAATTAATATAAAAATGAATAGGTCAAAACATAAAATAGATAGCTAGTGGGAAGCAGCCGCACAGCACAGGGAGATCAGCTCGGTGGTTTGTGACCAGCTAGAGGGGTGGGATAGGGAGTGTGGGAGGGAGATGCAAGAGGGAAGAGATATGGGAGCATATGTATATGTATAACTGATTCACTTTGTTGTAAAGCGGAAGCTAACACACCATTGTAAAGCAATTATACTCCAATAAAGATGTTAAAAAAAAATGAATAGGTCAAGAACAGGAAAGAAAGTAATAAAAAAGAGACAAATATGATAGGGCTGATTTTACTGGATATCAAGACACATTTTAAAGCTGAACAGATTCCATGGAAGGGCACTCATTTACTAAAGCATTAAGGAATGCCCTGATGAGAAGGACACCAGCATCATCAAGAATCTCAGTGGTGGCTGTCTGCTATAGGCCAGGCTGAAGGAAGGAGATAATGTTAAAAAATTAGGTTCACAAATAGCAAGGAGGAGGAGAGAATCCTTAAATAATGTCAACATAGTGCACTTAATTATCAGAAGCAAAGCATGTACAATTATTTTAATGAGTATTAATAATGGATTAGCAGCCAGGGGGACTTAGTTTACAGACAGCTATGGAAATGGTTGATAGAACATGGTTTTCACATGGCTTTCACAGTGGCAAGGAAGATGGGTGGCCAACAAGGGCTTAATTTACACAACCAAAATAAATAAAGGTGAATGATAGAGTTGGAGGTAGTTATTCCAATGAAGAATTAAAATCTCTTGCTCAGCTTTCATACCTGATCCAGTTCTTAGACCCAGAACTCACTGAGAGATGGAAAGAGACTCAAAGGAAGGACCCAACAACACCATGCCAATTTTCTATGATAATAATTTTCCCAGACCTTCCCAAAGGGACCTACAGCCTTTCACTTATGTAACCCTGCCCAGAGGAAAGTGGAATACTCAAATGTTTGAGGAAAATTAGTCCAAATTCTTACTAACCCTTGGGACCTCAACAGCATGGCTCCCCTCTTATAATGGAAGCATAGGGAGGCAGGTAATAAATAGAATCATGGCTCAGATCTAGCTCATTGTAGGTCCACTGAGTCTACAGACACACCTGTTGGTCCATTCCCTGGTTCCCAAATGAATACAATTGGTAGTTGGCAGAAACTCCACATTGTTTACTTGGTCTGTGGTATAAAATTTATTATTGGGAAAAGGTCAGACTGAAGCATCAGAATTGCCATTTGCACCCCAGGTAATAATTCTAAAATAATACTGCATTCTAAGAGGAGGTAGCAAACTAGTGTCACCCATAAAAACCTAAAGGATGATGATTTGTTCATATCATCTTATCTCTGTTTAATCCTCCAGTCTAGCCCTCACAAAAAAAAGATGGAACCTGGAGGAAAACCACTAATTCTACCAGAGTAGCCCCACATGCAGCTGCTGTACTCGATACCATAGCAGATCAAACCTTGGGTTTGGAATGTGGCCATTGATCTGGTGAATGCATTGTTCTCCATCACTCTAAAGAATCTGGATCAGAAGCAGTTCATATTTACAAGGGACAGACAAATACATGTAGTTATGGTCTTGGCCTAGGCTATTTTAACTCTTCCACCTCTGTTTAATGTACTCCCTACAGACTTAGACCATTGGTCATTTTACAGAATACCACATTGGTCCACTATATTGATCCATCATGATGATCAGACTAGATGAACAAGATATGGAAAGTAGATTGGAGATCGTAATAAGACATAGGTTCTCCAGTGGATAAGACATAAAGCCAAAGAAAATATAGGGTCCTACCACATCAGTGAGTTTTCAGGAGTCCAGTAGTAAGAGGCATGCTAGGACATACTCGACAAAGACAAGTCATTGCAGCTTGTACGTTCTAATATTAAAAAGAAAACAGCCTGGTCAGATTTTTTGAGTTTTGAAGGCAGTGCATTCCACACATGGGAATACTACTGTGACCTAATGGCATGGAAAGCAGCAGGTTTGAGTGGGACCAGTGTAGGAAAGGACTTTGCGGCAGGCGTAGACTATGGTGAAAACAACACTTCTACTTAAGGTCAAACAACAGAGCAGAACCTAAGATACTAGAGGTATCTGTGATTGTAAAGGATACCTAGTGGAGTTTATGGCAAGGCTTGACAAGAAATTCACAATGTATATGTCAGGTTCTGGAGCAAGGCCATGCCTTCTTCAGTGGAGAACTACACACCACTCTAATAAGAGCTCCTGCATGTTACTGGTCCCTGGTAGAGATAAAATATCTGGTCAAGTGACTGTATGTCCAGAGTTATCCACCATATAGTGGGTTTGGTGAGCTCCACCATCAAATCATAAAGTTGGGTGGACTCAGCAGCAATTCACTGTAAGATGGAAGAGATATGTGGAGGATCAAGAAGAAGCAGAGAACGTAAATAAACTACATTATGAGGTGGCCCAGTGCCCCAAATCATCCACCTGTGTAATACCTGTACTTCTCATCTCAACCTATAGCCACCTCAGTGGTCCCTAAAGAGTTTCTGTTTTCACTTAGATTTGGCTTCTAAGTAGACATTACTTTCCTGTCAACTGATCAATATATTTTATGCATTATTTTAATCATTTTATTGGGATAGTAGGGAATCTTCTCTGCCATACCTACTAAAATTGGAATGCTAGTATTTATGTCATTAGTTCATTTAAATTTATTGTTTATATAAGTTCTATAATGTTAAATATATACATACTACTTAGGATATCATGCTAATTTTGTTATGCAAATCTAACATGGTTGACAAAATAGCATTTTTGTACCACTTCATTCATTTTCTTCTCAGTTTAGCCCTTTGTTCTGTAGGACTGACAATCTTGAAAGCCTAATTAAATGACCTGGAAAAAATAATAATATATAAGGCAAAAGAAAGGGAGAATAACTAAAAAAGATTAGTTTCATTTCAGAGCTCAACAACCCAAAAAAACAATCAGCTTTGGGAGAATGAAATATTTCGAATTAATTTTTGTACATAGTTGAAATGTGCTATTAAACATATTGGATCTTTCACTTTTATTTCTCCATGAACTATGGCAAAGTCACAGCAAATTTATAAAAAATGGAATGGTCATTCCACATTTTAAGCCCCTATCTGGAAATAATAATGGATTATTGGATATATAAAATATGTGTGTATATGTACATATTTTCCCATATTACTAACATTCATATATTATATACAGAAATGTGAGGATCCACCTCTTATTTTCAAATTCCTGAGAAAAGGTATGTGACTAGAAATCGAAAGCAAAACTTAAACATCTTTTCCTGATTTTAATAATATTTAAAACAGATCTATATTTTATGCTATGAAATAAAATTATCATATGAAGCAAAACTTACACTTACTATGTTTCTAATTGCTTTGCAACTATTTTCATTCTGGTAATTTATATAAATAATGTGATAACTTAAAAAGAACTATCAAATGCCATATTACAAATTAATAAGAGGGTAAAGAAATAACTAAAATTCTAATTCACTCAATGTGCTTTGTATATTATTCTGGATGCTAGATTTAACAAGTGAAATGTCTTTTTAAGAGTGTAATTAAGAAAAGAGCTGAAATCAAGTCTATGGACGCAGAGGTGATGCAATCAGATTGATTCTTCATGCTTCATAAACAATTGTGAACATTCATTATAAAAGGCCATATAGAACTGGAGCAACTGAGATTGGGTCTGCATGAAAATGTCCACTTGACAGTACTGATAATTTAAATAAATCAAATTTGCATATATATATATATATATATATATATATATATAGTTGATCTTCACTATTTGTAGATTCCATTTTTGTGAATTTACCAACTTAATAAAATTTATTAGGAAACCTAAAATCAATACTCAGCATTTTCAGTTATTCCTGAACATGTTCAGACCAAAAAATTTGAGCTGCCTGGTGCAATGTTCCCAGTTGAGGTCCAACAAGATGACCCTCTGCCTTGTTTCAGCTCTGTATAGAGATGACCAGAGGACAGAGATGGTAGGGGCAGTATGTGGAGTGCAAGAGGCTATGGCTCTGGGGCCAGCTGGATGGGTTTGAATCCCAACTCTGGCACCTGTTACTGGAGCAATCTCAGGTAATACGGTCACTTACTTCAGAACCTCATTTTCTCTTTTGTAAAATAAAGAAAATAGAATCTACCAAGATAAGTTACTTTAGGATTTAAGATATTAAATTTTGTGAGATATTACACACACACACACGCACACACACACATTTTCCCCAGGAGCAATGGTTTAGTATTTGCTAATTTCATGTTTGTAGCAACTTTAAAGAACATAACTATCACAAATAATGAGATCTGACTGACTTTATATATACACATGCAAACATACATTTATAGAATTTAACTCTGAATTATACACAGAGACATGGTCTGAAATATTCTTAAATCGTATTTTCATCTGCAATAGTCACAAAGACATGTGCTTATATGAGCAGAGCTAGAAATGATTATATTATGCAGTATTTGGAGAAAGTAAAAATCATGCACTGATGATAAAATAAATCACAGACTTATGGTTAGTAACATTCTGCTGAAATAAAAATGTAAAACAAACAACAAAATTAAGTACCTTCTAAAATGTGGAAAGAATATTAAAGAAATATATTGCCTATCACCATTTACTAATAATGACTTTTTAAAAATTTATTTATTTTATTTATTTATTTTTGGCTGCATTGGGTCTTTGTTGCTGCTTGGGGGCTTTCTCTAATTGCGGTGAGTGGGGGCTACTCTTTGTTGCAGTGTGCGGGCTTCTCATTGTGGTGGCTTCTCTTGTTGCAGAGCACGGGCTCTAGGTGTGTGGGCTTCAGTAGTTGTGGCATGCAGGCTCAGTAGTTGTGGCTCGCAGGCTCCAGAGTGCATGCTCAGTAGTTGTGGCACATGGGCTTAGTTGCTCCGCGGCATGTGGGATCTTCCAGGAGCAGGGATCGAACCCGTGTCCCCTGCATTGGCAGGCAGATTCTTAACCACTGCGCCGCCAGGGAAGCCCACTAATAATGACTTTAAATAAGTCTCTGAGTAATTACCATTTAAAAAACTAAAATTTTATGAGGCAAAAGAAAAAGATTAATCTTCAATTAATTTAGTGTCTAATTTAATAAAAATTATACTTTTCAATTTATATTTCCACATAACCAGAGAATTGATGTCTTTTATCCTGTATTTATATATGCAGTCAGTTTTTTATTTCACTGTTTATAACAGATATTATTGATAATAGGTAAGCTGGAACTAGGTTACAGAGATATGACATAAATCAATCTCTGTTTCATTCCCTAACTCCATTGGCAGTATACAACACCTATGGTCTATTGATGATTTTAAAATAGAAAAGAAAAAATGGTCACAGTTTCTTTTAGAGTACACTGATTAAAATCCATTGTTTTAGTTAAGAATGGATGGTGAGTCCTCAAACTGGTTAAAATATATATAACATTTAAAACTGTGACCGGTGTTTGCTTCCTAAGATGCTTCAGGAATTGAAATTGAAATCACCTTTACAATGGATTCCTTTTTGTCCTGAAAAAAACAAATGTAGTAGTATATCATACAATTATGCAAATACAGACCAAATAACTATCTATTCCCGAGGAACATCTGAATGCAGTTGTTAAACAAACAAGAAAAGTCGAGTAGTGGTTTTTATTCTACTGTTCAAGACTTGGGAATGGTTAAGAGAGTGTTGTGGGGATCCTTTCACTGGAGTGCTCGGCATTGTCCAGTGGACCCTCTCTGGGTATTACCACACTTTAAGTGATGTACACCTTTAATTGAATTTCTATTGACTAGACTATTATTCTGTCCATAGCCATGCAAATGATTTTTGTTTTCAGAAACACAAATAAATTGTCTGGTAGAGAATATAAAAATCCATATTAAAATTCAAATTTGAACAGGCTTTAACATCTTACTGGTTTCCCCATTAATTACTTAGTTGAATAAAATCTTTGGCACATGTTAAGTTTTTATTTTATGAGAGTTTTATGTTATAATAGTTATAGTGTTTACAATGTTATAATATGCTAAACATAAGTTTTACGAGTCATGATTTTACAGTTTTGAAAAATACATCTTAAAACTATGAATAGGATTTTCATGCAGACATGCAGCAACAGTTTTACTGTTTTTTTCTATATAGAATTAAACTACTCCATGCTTATAGCAATAGGAACATACAGATATGCTCTTTCTCTTCAAGTAATACTGGAGAAGAATCTAAAAAAAAAAACAACTGAGATTGACTCTCTCATTGACCTATTAGTGGCTACTTTAAGTTTGCAATTAATTAATTTTAAAATTGAGGCAGGGAGTGATCATAAGATGGTAAAAAACAAAACAAAGCAACTGAAGCAGAGTAAGTACATTAAAAAAATAATAGGGCTTCCCTGGTGGCGCAGTGGTTGAGAATCTGCCTGCCAATGCAGGGGACACGGGTTCGAGCCCTGGTCTGGGAAGATCCCACATGCCACGGAGCAACTGGGCCCGTGAGCCACAATTACTGAGCCTGCGCGTCTGGAGCCCGTGCTCCGCAACAAGAGAGGCCGCGATGGTGAGAGGCCCGCGCACCGCGATGAAGAGTGGTCCCCACTTGCCGCAACTAGAGAAAGCCCTCGCACAGAAACGAAGACTCAACACAGTCATAAATAAATAAATAAATAAAAAAGAACGTGAATTTCTAAAAAAATAAAAAATAATAATAATAAAAGGAGATTAGGTTGAAAAATAGGTGGAAAGGATTTGAAGGTATCCTAGTATCAAGGGGTAAATTTATCTAATATGTAAATAACACAAAGCCATTGGGCATTAAAAGTATCAGAGTGAAAGATACAGAATCGGTACCAAACAAAAAACCTGAGTTCAAATCCGAATTCCTTCCTTTATTGGCTGTGTCACCTTGAGGAGGTTAAATAATATCCCTGAGCCATGAAGGTCCTTTATTTCTGCCTTTTGGAATTAGTGTAAGGATTAAATGACAGAATATGGAAGGACACTTTGTAAACTCTTTAGCACCATGCAAATGTTAATTATGTGTATTCATAAAAACCACGAGAACAGCTTTTTTAACTAAAAAAAAAACCTGTTCTTTTGGATGGGAGATTTTCAATACGTTCTCATTGCTCCTTTACTTACATAAAGGCTAAAACTATATAATGCACTTATATATTTCTACTTTTTCCATAAATTTCTTTGAACATTTTCCAATATTATTATTACATTTTTGTTACCTTTGAGAATAGCATATTCCAAGAGTGCTTTCTTTCCTACCACATAAAATCCAGCTAATAATTTCAGCTCCATATAACCTAACTACCTATGGCTACACTATACCTTTTAACTTGACGGATATTTTTCCTAGTTTACTAAATCATCCTGATTTTTGTCATAAAATAGAAGCAGCCTTTTATATTTTCACATATTGATTTTTATATTCAGAAAAAAAAATGTGAACATGTAAGACACTGATGCATATATAGAGCCAACTCATTTTTTTCTGAGTGGGCTGAAATAACTAATGCCTACTTTGAAAATGTTAGATCTACATACAAAAGAGTGTTGGGAAACTTGGCAGATGTCTATTCCTTGGCCAAAACTCCAGTTCTACCCCTTCCTCATAAGAAAGCTTTCTCTGCAACTGAAGCAACTGGCAACAGTTAGGGTTATAATTCTTCAAAGGGCTACAAGTGGTTAGATGTGATTCTCTGCCTTTGTTTTTAATGAATTGCAATCCCTAGATATTTTCAAAGCAGTCATTTTCTCTGAATATCCACCTTATCATTACATAGTCTCAGAAAAGTGTTAACTTGAATATATTATTTCTTCCAGAACAGCGTTGCGATTATATGGCTTTTTCTTAATCCACAGTTAGGCTGTGGTTTCCATCACATGATGGTCATCTGGTCTACCCTTTCTATTCTCTTTCCTTAAAACACATTTTCTAAGCATAGCACAACAAAACACTTTAAAAACCAATTTAATCCTCCTTGAGTTTCTTTGGTAGTGATTTTATTATTGCTTCTTAATATATTAACTATTCATTTAAAAGAAAAAGTATGTCAGTGAAAACTATTATCAAATTTAACATCTCTAATCTGGTTTTCTCCTGAATCTCTAGCCTCCTTTTAACTAATTGTAGTCATTGGTGATTAAGTATTATTATATTCTTGTTCAAAATTTCCACCCTGATAGTAACTGCTAAATTCATATATTGCAAAGTTAGCATTTCCCAGATAATGTCTCTTTTCCATCTCCTGAGAAGTGCTTTCTATGGAGAGTGGATAACAAGGAGATAGCCAGCTGTATACACACAAGAACATCTACATTAAGCAAGCCATTCCATGCTGTAGAGACTCTGCTGTCGATGCTGTGGTTTTCAGAAGCATAGTTTTCATCTTAGCATACATAGAAATGCCTGATAAAATTGTGTCAATTAACATTTAGTTCACAGAATTAATATTTATAGAACTTTGACCTTATAACTCCTTTGTAATCAACTGTTTGGGCCTGAAATTCTGAATTTGAACTCCAGCCCCAATATATTTGTAATTTTGAGTAAGTTACATAAATTCTTAATTTAGAAAGTAAGGATTATAATAATGGCTGCATGTGGAGTTGTTGGGCAGAGTCCATGAGATGAAGCATTTAAAAGCTCTATAAACAGTCTGGTAGTACAAGAAAATGTACTCATTCTTTTACATCATCTCAAGTCCTAATATCCTCATACTCAGATTTGTGTAGTAGGTAACAAAGGGATAAAGACTGACAAAAGTGACTATTCTTTTATTTCCTAATGTGTGTTCTCCAGATTAATAAAATATGAGAAAAAAATATTTTAAAAATATATTATGCTAGGCAGATAAATATTTTATTTGATGTCACAAAAAAGCGAATCAATATTTTATTGACATTTTTCAGTTCATAAACATCTAAATGTTTAGTTTTATATGAGTATTGTCTTATAGTGTTATATCAATCTTTTAGAAGTTAAAAGAACACATTAACAGCAACATGTGACTTTTTCATTAAATAAGGCTTTGGTTTATTTTTATTGGCATTGGCTATTCCCCTACACCATTTACTCTTCTTGCTTTCAATGTTTATGATGAAAGCCAGAATTATTTTCCTTGTTCCTCTGTAGGTAAGGTGTTTTATTTTCCTTTGGTTTCCTTTCAGATTTACTCTGTCTCTGGTTTTATGTAACTTGAATATGATATGCTTAGCTGGTTTTTAAAAATCTGTTAGCTTTGTTTTCTTAGTATTTTATATTTTTTTGGTGTATCTGAATATCCTGAATCTGTCATTTGGTGTCTGTCATTACTTCTGGAAAGTTCTCAGACTATTTCTTCAAATATTTCTTTCGCCCCATTCTCTTTTCTCTTCTGGTATTCCAATTACAAATATGCTACACATTTTGATATCTCTGCACAGTTTCTGGATGTTGTTTTTTTTTTAATTTATTTTTCTCTTTACATTTTAGTTTGGGAATTTTCTATTGACCTCTTTTCAAGTTCACTGATTCTTTCCTTGGCTATGTGGAGTCTACAAATGAGCCCACTGAAGGCATGCTTTATTTTCCTTACTGTGGTTTTCGTTTCTAGCTTTTCCTCTTGATTCTTTCTTTATAGCTTTCATGTATCTGATGACCTTGTCTTTTGGCTTTGCATGTTTTCCATTTTTTGCACTAGAACATTTATCATACTACTCATAGTTATTTTAATATTCTTATCTGGTAATTTCAACATCTGTATCATATCTGAGTCTGGTTCTGATTGCTCTTGTCTCTTCAGACTGTGATCTTTTCTTGCTTTTGGCATTTGTTCTATCATTTTGTTGAAAGCAGCACATGTTGTAGAGGGTAAAATATACTGAGGTAAACAGGCCTTTAGTGAGAGGATTTGAAACTGGCCTATGTTTAATGTTTGCTGTAGTCGTAGGTACCAGAGGTTTCAAATTCCTCTAATGTCCTTGTTTTTGCTCCCCTCTTGGCTTTGGGACTACCTTTTGAATTGTTCCTCAGAGTTCATGTCTTGAAGCTGTTTAGCTGTGATCCACTGCTGTAAGACTGAAGACTTACTGGTGTGGTTGTAGGGTGTGGAGGAGAAAAAGAATTCATAAACTTCCCATTAAGTTTCACTCTTTTCAGAGGCCTGTGTCTAGGAGGTGTTTCACACTTCCCAAGTGGTTCTGTCCCTCTTCCAGTAGTAGTTTTTTCCTTTCTTACTATTTACTCCCTTCCCTGGATAGTGTTCCCAGTGTATTACATTGAATCCCTGCCTCCTAGTGACTAGGTTTTTGTTTCCTCCTACTGTTCCCACACCTTAGGTGTGACAAGAAGACTGGAGGAACTCAGATATGAAAATGTTCCAGGACTGCCCAGTGGGAAGCCTTTCTCTCTGGAGAGGAAGCCTGTGTTATGGAGAAGAATCTGGGAGGGTTACACTTTGCCTACTCTTCTTCCACCCTGGCTCCACCCTCTGCTAGGTTTCTGAGGGCATTTTTCTTGGATCCTCATTCTGAGAACCTGGTGGGGTTCCTAAAGAGAAAGTCCATGAAAACATGGAGACCCCTGTGATTTCAGCCCTCAGGAGTTTCTCACTCTTACTGTTGTTCGTGCTCAGCCTCCCATAGCAGCTCACTCAAATTACTAGTGAAGTAGTCCTACTATGGATTCTATTGGCTTCTGCTGCATCTAAGCAGATCTCAGGAACATGCCTGCCTCTTTAGATTTTTGTTGTAGCATTTTTCTTTGTGAACTTGAGGAGTCCAAGAAAAATCATAGTTTTCAGTTTACCTAGTTTTTATTTGTTGTAACCCTACTCTGTTCACACTACCTGATTCCCCATCTCATATGATTCACATGTAAAGATATTATGAAGTAAACTGCCTGTCATTGATGGAATTTTCGCTTGCAATTTAATTATTTCAGTAACTATAAAGCTTGACTTTTGTAGCATACAAACCACTAACAGGTCACTGAACAGAGAACAACTCTTGATGTGTTTTCTTTTTCTAGCCTAACTTTCTTTCCTCACGTCATTCAATGTTAAAAGAAAAAAAAAGGGGGGGCGATGCCAATCAATTCCTGTTACTCCTGAATCTTTTAGTTACTAAAATTGAAGTGATGTATTCTATTGCTTCCTATTGAGATGAGTGATGAATACAATATTGGTGTTGAAATTGATGTCTGGCCAACACAATCATTGGAAATGCAAAGGCATTAATATGATACATGGCAGGTGCTGCAAGCTCATCTAAAATAGCATATTCCAAAGGACGGGGGTTAGAGAAGAAGAAAAACCATTCTATGTGGACACTGTCATCATAATTCATCATGTTGTCCTGGACAATTAAAGGACAGTTCTGTTATTCTCTGCTTCTTGCATTAAGATCCCAGTCAACTGGTCTATTTCCCTGGAGTGCTTTCTGATAAATCTTCCCCAACAGTTTCAATTTACTTCTCTCCACTAAGCCAGGCAAATATATACAATCCAGAAAACTTGAGAAGTTGAAAAGATGGCAGGTAAAATTGTCCATGGATGATACTTCTGAGTGCAGGACTAATAGGAATTATTTCTACTCTCTGTGGTTTAGACATGATTGGAGTTGAGGGATGGAGTGAGTTGGGAATAGTTAGCAGGGAAGTAAACTGGTAGGTGATTCACATCACCTCCTCAGCAAGAGATTTAAGTTGACTAAAAATCACTTAGTGATTCTTAAGTGCCTTTTATAAATTGTCCCATTATAGTGCTAAACAATTTTCAGAATGTCTCTAGTTTTCCAGTTTGGTAGTTGCCAATCACATCTTCTTTTTGTTCTTTGTTGGGCAAATGGGGCATATTCATTACATTTGTATTGCTTTCTGGCTTATAGTGGTCTTCCCATTTGAGCCAGTGAACTCTTTTTAGAAAACCAAAAGATAACAGAAGCATATTATCTCAGACATGCATAAAAGTTATAAAGTAATTGTATGTGTGAAGAAAAATATTCTTGATTTATGGCTCATCCAGTTGGTCCATGAGTATCCACAGAAAACCCCCAGCTGATAAGCCACCATGGTTAAAAGACATGTGGTACCATATTAAGGAAAGTCTGGCAATTATCTAGTGAACTTAAGTTAGGAAAACAGCACATATAGATAATTCTGATGTTAAATAAAGCCACTTTTTTAAATTATCAAATGAAGGTGCAAGTTTACATATTAGACTTCAATAATAATATCCTTATATACAATAAATACTTAGATCAAATTCTACTTTAGAGAATTACATCCTTCGTGTTTGCTAACCATCTGTAATATTATTTCCTTCTTAAATAATTGCCTTCTCTCTGACATCCAAAAGCACTCCAAACATTTTCCTTCATAATGATGTCCACAGGCTAAGTCTGTGAAAATAAATTTTACTAGTTAATTAACCTACTATATGCTAGCTGATTAACATACTTCAGTTCATTTAAGCATTAGCACCCATTAGCTTATTGATGAAGAAAGTGAGAAACAGAAATATTGGGCTCCATCTAGTGAGCAGCTTATCTGAGATTGGAAACTGAGTTACTCTGCCACATCATGATACCCTTATGCAACCTTCCTCGGCTATCCTGTTTCACAGATGGATACTCAGGATATGGAAAGTCATAAACCAAGAGAGAAATAGGTAGCTTTTTAATATAGAGTAAGTGTCTATGCTGTTTCTTATTCCACATAAAGAGTTATAAGAAATTCAGTTTGGAAGAAGTGTACCACTGGATTTCTTTGTGTGGTGAAAGTAGGACACTTTGTTTTGCGTTGGTAGGACATTGTGTGTTCGTTTAAAAACTTACAAACAAGCCAAAAGTGTGTTTAGTCTTAATTGAATGGTGCTGCCATTGACAACTCCACAATCCTTGCAAAACTTTTCTAGAAGCCTCTCTATATTGCATAACATGGTAGAAATGACCTAGGCAAATAAATTATTTCTTTTATTACAGAAATGTAGGATATCAAGGATCCATTTTCACTCTGAGATTTTAAAGTAAGCATAGAGATAGCATTAAGATATGTATAAACATGAGTGATAGATTGAGTTGTCTAACAGCCAGCCTCAAGCAGAAAAACCAACTGACTTGAACAAAGGGTCTCAGCAGAGGGAGATTTATGTTATTCAGCTGAATTACATTCCTTTATAGACTGCTGCAGATGGGTTTCAGGAAAAGCAGCCATCTATCCGATTTAAATAGACTGCATGCTAGTACTATAGATGTAACATTAATTCATTGTCAGGAGTTGCTGTAGGCATAGAACTAGCTTTGTTCTTTGACAGTCTCCCCCAGTTTAAATAGAAATTCCATTTACCAGGGTGTCAAAATAAGTAGGGCCCATATAACACTATAATCAAGTTGCAGTGACATTACATATTTTAGCCTCAATATTGAAAATGGTTACGTCAGCGGAGACTTACAATCTGCAGAACTCTGCTGACCCCTGAGAGCCACTTGTAATTTATCAGGTGGTTATTGTCTTCTATGTGTCAATAATAATACTGGTATCTTTAATTTGTGCTGCATATTGTAGTTACGATGCTAATAATCTTTTCTGTAGACTCTCTTCTTTAATTTTTTATGTTTGTGAAATATATATTATTATCTTAGATTTAGGGATAATAAAATTGCACAGGAGATGTTAAATGAGTCTCTCAAGTTTATACAATCAGAAAGTGATAAACCTAGAATTCAAATACAGATATCCTGATTCCAATGCCAATAGTCTTTCCATGGCACTGTGTTAGGTAATCTGGAATGGAGTTACGATAAATGAAGTAAATGATGGAGTATGGAGTATATTAAAATTTCAGTTGTGAGTAAAGTGTGCATACAAACAACCGTAATAGGAACTGTGACGGCGGGCATTAAGTCTTGCAACTTCCTTGAAGCATATCTTGTGTCTCTGTTATTCATCTAGTTGTGGCAGAAAGGGATAGTGCTGCCACAAAATAACCCACAGGCAAACTTACCTCAATAGCTCAGAATAATTAGAAACCAGGCTTTAATTCTGAATACTAACAGAGATGTTATGTTCAATCCTATGTTATTAAATATGCACTAAGCTGCTTACAGGTAGGCCACACACAATCTAACAATCTATGTGAAAGCATTCTAGATCTTTTTACATGTACAGGGTCTGAGAGGAGTGGGAACATATTTAGCTAATGTGTTCAGGCATTTACCACTACTACTTGTTTGGAATGCTGCTAACGTTAAGACAACCCCCCCGCCACCCCCCCCAAAAAACAAAAGAAACAGAAAACCTTAAACAGTTTTATGTTAGAAAAGATATAGAGTTAACCTGAAATGTTTTCAAAGAGTATGAGAGTCTGATATCCATAAAGTGTACATTTTCTAAAATTAGATGGATGAGATGCTTTACATTTTAAACCATTAATGATTCAGCATCTGCACTTCCAATTCAATTGGCAGCATACTGTCTTCACTCCACTCTCCCTTTACAGGGAGACTATCTGTCAACATTTAACAACATACAGACACCTCTCCACCTGCAGTTTCAGTCTCCAATGACTCTGTATTAATGAGGAAGTATCAACACTTGAATGCAAAGCCTCTCTTAGGATACATGGTGACCAGAATGATGAAATAGTTCTTTTGTAGATAATCAGTGGATTGGATAGAAGGAAATACTTGTTCTGCCCAGTTAAGTCATAATCTTAAAGTATTCTAGTACCTAATAAAAACATATAGCCTGGTTAGAATTTTATGGGAATGACTTCATTTTAAAAAGAGGCAACTGGATCAAGTTTTAAAATAGGTTCATCGAGGGTAGAAACAGTTCAGTTTTCTTTTTTTTTTTTTTTTTTCCACAGCATGTTTATATGTAGCTCATTGTATAACATAATACACAACTCTGATATTCTTTTTTGATCAATAAAACATAAGTAAGGTATGTAAAATAAAACATTAACATATTACTTAAAATAAACATACCTTTCAAAAATTTGAAAGAAAATCATAGAACTTTGATTATTAGGAATAAGCCAAATATGCACATCCCACTCTTTTTTAACTGACCTCTGTCATTTCTTTAACTCTTCTACTTATGCCTAAAGCCAGATTCAAACAATTTCCCAGGTGCTATATAATTTTGAATTCAACAAGTATTTATCAAACAGTTTTATATTCCAAAAACTGTGCCAGGTATTTGAGAAATTTTTTAAAAGTAGAACATTTTCTAGGCCCTCAAGAAGCAGCTCACAATATTACTCTAAGAAGACATATGCCCATCATATAATACAAGGAAAAAATGTGGTCACGTTTCAAATTTGTGAGAGAAAGAATAAGTGCAATGTAAATTAGTCAGGAGGAAGATGAGATAGAGAACAATGAAATTCAATTTTATTCTTTAATTGACTTCTCTTTACTATTCCCTATTTCCTATGCAAACTTTCTTTGCTTTGCATGCATTCAAGGAAAGTAAATGATTTAAAGTCTTTCTCCAAGCTACAAAGAAAAAGTAACAGATTGGTTTGTATACACACAACACACACATACACATGTATCATTCTACAATCATATGTATGATTGGGTGATCATTCCTATAGCATATTAAATCCATACAAATTAATGCCTCTATTTACCAAAGATAATCACAAATTTATTGAAAATAGTATCTGTGAGAGAGGTATAATTTTTAATTATAATGAAATATAGCCTGAAAATTACTTTATTTCATGGTATCTCTGAATACACACTCACAAATGCAATATACCATTGTATATTACATGTATGTATAAATCTAATTTATATGTAGACATATATATCCATATCCATATATTTTATGTATATGTATGTGTGGGTGTATTACTTTATTCTGAGAGACCAATTCTTCACTTAACCTTAGAGATCAAAACATTACCTAGAAGTCTTGATAAAACTTAAGCCAAAAAGCATAACAAAGTAGAAGTAAACTAATGATGGGCAAAAGTCATCGGTAATTGCTTATAAATATTAGTTTTTCAATTAACACAACAATTGCAAACTATCAGTACCATTTTCCGTATCATTTTCACTGAAATGAGCCTCTGAAATAAAAGGAAAACTCTCTTTTTTGTTCTCTGGTATAAGCAACTCTTTGAAAGTGAATTAAGTAAACATGAGCCTTGTGCACTTGATAAATATGTATGTCTTATTTCTCCTTTCCCACTGCTTTTCATCCAGCTGCAGCTGGGAACCAAGCAATAAATACTATTTATTTATTTTAATAGTATGCTTAGTGAAAGTATTACCAATATTTCCTAAGCTTAAAAACATCCCAAATGCATTTGCTCTTCGGGTCTGCATTTTCATAGTAATTTACAACTTAAAAAGGGTAAACTCTATTACTCTATGTCAAACCAACAACTGGGTAAGTGCAGAATGTTACCCTATGAAGTATGACCAAATTTATTGTTGCAGTCATTAGTACATATTGATTCTGTTTATAACAACCCAAAGGGAATAGTAAACCTATTATGCTGGTGCTTGGTCTCATTGTCCGAAAGGAGCCAAACTCAGCACTGCCAAGTTTCAAGCAATGTCCAATTAGTGCAGCAATCAATACAGCTCCTTTTCCTTTGGTTATTTTAAATACAACTAGTCAGTGACATGAACTTCAAGATCTTGTATCTCACAGTCACATGTGAGCAACGTTTCTGCTCTTATACAAAGGCAACTTCATTTGATCACCTTTTGAAGTCAGACTTTCCCTGTGTGAAACCATTTATCTCTTTTGTCTTCTATACAAAACGGCATTCAAATTTACAATATTGCTATGCCCTAGGTAGTTTCTTATAGGCTCTTTTATTTCTATATCCTAGGCTTCAACGTTTTACATTCATGGTAACTTGGATGGGTTCCCATTAAATCCTGGTAAACATATTTGGTAGTCAATTGTCAGACTCCAGGTTTTCTCTTTATAATAGAAAATCACTGTACGCCTGAAATATATACAAGTTTATTCATCAATTAGACCTCAACAATGCCTTTAAAAATCCAAAACAAACAAACAGAAAAGAGAACATATGGCTGGGACCTCTGCCATCAGAGGGCAGTCTACCCTAATTCAAGGTGTTATGGGCTGAGGGACTTCCCTAGTGGCACAGTACTTAAGAATCTGCCTGCCAATGCAGGGGACACGGGTTCAAGCCCTGGTCTGGGAAGATCCCACGTGCCGTGGAGCAACTAAGCCCATGTGCCACAACTACTGAAGCCCACGTGCCTAGAGCCCATGCTCCGCAACAAAAGAAGCCACTGCAATGAGAAGCCTGCATACCGCAACGAAGAGTAGCCCCCGCTTGCTGCAGCTAGAGATAGCCTGTGTGCAGCAGCAAAGACCCAATGCAGCCAAAAATAAATAAATAACTTAATTTTTTTAAAAAGGTGTTATGGGCTGAATTGTGTCCCCTAAAAATTCATATGCTGAAGTCCCAACTCCTAGTACTTCAGTATGTACCTGTATTCGGAGATATGGTCTTTAAAGCAATGATTAGGTTAAAAGGAGGCCTTTAGGGTGGGGCCATATTCCAATATGTCTGGGGTGGCAACAGGGGCAACAGTGCAGAAGGATGCCCATGTGAAGAGGCAGAAAGAGGGCAGCCATCTGCAAGCCAGAGAAAGAGGCTTCAGAGGAAACAAGCCTTGCTCTCACCTTGATCTTGGACTTCAGCCTCCAGAATTGTGAGAAAAAAAAATTTCTATAGTTTAAACCAAAAAGAAGAAAGAAAGAAGAGAAAGAAAGAAAAAAAGAAAGAAAGGAAGAAAGGAAGGAAGGGAGGAAGGGAGGGAGGAAGGGAGGGAAATCAAATTGTAAGCCTTTGAAGAGAGGACAGCTCTTGCTATCACTTCCATACCAAGAAAGTCTTTCTTCTACCAATGTTGTTTGTTCTTCCCAAAAGGAGACTACTTTTCTGATTGTAAGATTAAGGAACACTAATCCACCTTTACTAGTGGGCAAGTTCACAGAGCTAGGTTTGTTTAGTTGTACTGAAACATGAACATGAACTTTACTCTTTCACTTTAATTTATCATATGACCAGTGAGAAGATAAAAGATCTTAACATTTGAATTTGGGCTTAAGGGGATGCAGAGTCTCTCATCTTCCTTTGGGCTGTGGCATGTTTCATAGAGCTCTGCATTGAAGTAGTTAAGTCCTGCCTCCTAACTAGTATCGTTCCATGTATATAATGAACCTAAAGAGTCATATAACAAATGAGTGACTAGACCAAGGCAAAATTTCATCATTTTGGAGCCTCTCATCATAAAATTCATTTATATATATCATATAATTAAAATCTAACCTATACCCCACCCCAAACAAAACCCACATCTGAGATAACAATTTGAATGTAAACAATGTTGTATCTTTTATCCAGAGGCATGACAATGTTTTGAATCGCTATCAATTAGAATAATGAGGAGTTGGCAAATTATATCCTATAGGACAAATCCTGCCTGAACCTGTTTTTGTAAATAAAGTTTTATTTGAACATGGCTCTGCTCACTAGTTTCAACAGTTTATGGTTGCTTTTGCATTACAAAGGCACAGCTGAGGAGTTAAGACAGAGACCATGTATCCTACAAAACAAAAAAATTTACCATCTGACTAACAGTTAGTTTACTGACTCCTGGACTCTGTCATACTTTATATAATGATACATATTAAAATTCCTAGAATAGCCCCTAATAGTAGTAGGTCCCTATATATACTAGCCACTAAAGTTCAGTGGATTGAATTATGAATCTAATATAAATATTTCATGTAAACTTTATAAATGAGGGAAACCCTGCCTTAGAGGCAGACTTCGATCAAACTTTCTTTGCTCTCTCCTCCCTCTCTTTCTCCCTTCCTTCTCTTCTCCTTTCTCTTCTCTCAGGTGTAAAAGGAGAAAATATAATAGTAATGACTATCCTCCTTGAATGAAACTTGCAGAAATGTCTGCCACCACAGGCAGAGACTACTCCCTCAAGCATGTTGGCAAACCAGTCTCACTAGGAACACCTGAGGGAGCTAGTCTGGGTTGAGTCCCCACACATTCTTATACACTACCCAGTATCCGCTTGTTCTTACCGTTCTCAGTTTTCACTGTGAGCCTTGTCTTTGTTGTAAACACCTTTGCCACAAGCATTTTTTGCCACATACTAATTGGCCATAAGGCGATTTTGCTGTGAACCATAAAATAACTGGTTGACAATTTTTGGTTTGATAGTTTGGTTTCAACTGGTTGAAATGTGTTTAACATTTTTTCCAGTTAGCAACATTACGGACAGCTTTATTGAGCTGACAGAAGATGATGATTCGCCTCAAGAGTTGGTTTCTTATTTTGAAACATACTACATTGGAGGTTAAAGAGGCTAAGGGCCTGGAAGGCACAGACTTGACCCCTTTTTCCCATAGAACTTTGGAACATCTATCAATGGACATGTGACTCTATCCAAGAACAAACAGCAGTATAGAGACTCTCACAACTCAGTACAAGACTCAATTACAAATATGCATCCTAGTGTTTGGGAAACGATACCTCTATTAATGAAGGAAGAAATTTTACTGAACAAGAAAAAGCAAGTTGCCAAATGATAAGACAAGCAAAAAAATGTATAAAATACTATGAATGACAGACTTGGAAGACAAGCACTTAGGTATGACCCACAAAATAAAATAATTCTTTGTTCAGTATTGCCACGAATCTACGCACATTTTAAATGTCTTCAAATATTTTGTATTTCATAATAAAAGTCTTTTTAATTCTGTTACTCATTTTTCATGTTTCATTATGTCCTTTTTAAGGTCCCTCTTTTATTTTTCATTATTTTATCTCTTATGGCAAAATTAACTTACAGCTAATTAGTTATGCAGTGAAAATATTTGGGGCAAAAATGTTTGTGGCAAAGACTCTTATGATAGAGATACCAGACTACACTTCTCCTCTTATCACTCTAGTTACTCTACCATTTGTGCAATAAAATGCCTCAACAAATGCTTAAGTAGGAGTCACTGCCATTGTCAATTTCATGGACTCATGAGATGGCTAATTTATGAATTTAAATGCTGCATAGGTGGTCATACTGAATTGCAACTTTTGTTCACATTTGATTTATCAGTTCATGTTACACAGCCTTAATATTCTTCACAGGAGAAGCACTAAAAGATAAAGAGAGCTAGTAGGAAATGAGGAGGATGAAAGGTGGAAAGAATAAGATTAGTAAGAATGCTCTAGCTATAGTATTTTAAAAAATACTGTGTGCAAACACAGAAGAAATAATTACTCCTTCCCAAGACATTGCATCAATTTTCCTACTTCTCAAAATAAATTGTCATAAACAATTTGTCTTTTCTCTGCTGCATCGTTTGGATGTTTATTTTCCTACATGGTTATATTAAGTTCTTGAATCATTTAATTTTAAATAAATTCATTATGTCAGTTTTCATTATAGTAGTGTATATGCATAATAAATTCAACTAAAAATTAAACTAAAGAATCAAAAGAGACAAACACAGACATGAGGCCAAGTATTAGCCCAGCAGAGTTGACTGGAAGTTCAGTCATAAACATTTCCAAAGTGAAAGAGCAGGGAAGTTGCTAATCACAAACTCCAAAAATTCACAGTCAAACCTTACATATTTAACCATATTCTTTCTCTACTTACTTAGTCTTTGATTTTACAACAATGAATGAAAAATTTTCAAAGTGTAAACATTGTCTCTAGAGTACTCTTATTTGTTATAAAGTGTTATAAGTGGTACTAATTGGTTCAACAACTTCTACAACAGGAAAATATACCAATTTTTAAGTTTTTAAAGTCCTGGGAGAAGTGTTTAAATGCTACTTTTAACAGCTCTTTGAAAATTGATGCATGAATATTATAATTTAAAGCATTCTCTACTGCACAATTCAAATAAGCCTCTATGACCATGTTTATCATTTAAATCACAAAAAGCATGCACCATTTACATGGCTTTGAATATACTTATAGACTTCCAAAGGGATGGGGGGAGATGGGAGAGGGCAGGGAGTAAGGGGGGGGGGGGGCGGGCATTATGTAACTGACTATGAACAGCTTTCATTAATATGGAAAATGTTGAAATTCAGAGTCAATGTATTCCCACTGTGTATCTGGAAAACATAGTGCTTTGGCTAAACATATTTTCAAAACAAAACAACAACACCAACAAAAACAGATGAGTATTTTAGAAAAAAATTAAAATCTATATTCCATCTGACTCTTTTCCCAATTGTTTCTTCATTATACTGTGAAATAAGGGACGTTGTTCACCATCCATTTCTACAAGGGTTAAGTCCTTAGCCACTGCAGTCACTGACCTACAGTACACCCTGGAAGGATGCCAGCAGGAAAAAGAGCAGGATGAGGCACTCTGTGCTCTAGGAAAACAGGCAAAACAGGCCCTTAGATAGTCACATATATTTCAGAAGAAATTTTTTATGAACCTGAATTCTTGCACCTTCCCATACTTAGAAAAACACTCAAATCATTAACTGAGATATCTGTTCCTTGTGACTAGCAGCAACCTTCCACTGAGATGTATGCTGAATTGTAAGTAACTCCCCAACCAAAATCACATATATTCTGGCCTCTCCTCCTACCTTTTCAGATCAGTTTCTCAGAGCTGAGAGGCTATCTGCCAGACCATAGTCCTCAGTAAGTCCCTGAATTAAATTGAACTCACAGCTCTCATGTTGTGCATTTCTTACTAACAATATATTTACTATATGTTATGAATGGAAAAAGAGAAATAAAGTAATATTTATTAATATTATATTGCTCATGATACATTTTCAAGTGAAATATGAATTTACAAATAAAATTTTGGTGTGAAAGTGTAAAAATTGTAAAAAGTTCTCAAATGTAATTGTTTAGAAGATACTTCTTTGGGCCTCTTAAACATATCTTATCCATCTGTTCATTCAACATAGCATTCTCTAGGATGCTTGCACAATATGTACATCATTTCAATTGTATGTTTAAATATGGTGATGGTGCCTCTTTAAAAGGACACCAGTATATAGTGTAACTGGTACCATACATCAGGGATCCAGACAGTTCTCCTATCATCCCATTTCCAGATGCTCCTAATCTCTAGGTCTTACAGCACTATCAAAACTAACATGCCATACTGAGCCGGAAGAAGTGAAACAGAGCAAGACCCTGTGGGGTCCTCTCTGGTACAAATCCTTTCCGTGTCCCCCATTTCTTATTTGCAGGAAAAAGGCTTCAGCGTCCTAGACCTTCCCTGAGTTCCAAAGGGCAGATTCAAACAGTTCCTAATCAGGGAAGGGGGGGAATGCAGAAACAAGGGAGGAACAGTCAAGAAACAATAGTACAGTCTAGGGGCAGGGTCCTGGTTCCTCGGTTCCTCCTCAAGGAATATATAAAACAATATCTTTCAGTTCTTCTGCAGGAACTAAGGTCCTCACTCAGGTGGAGGATGGTAACTTCAGGCTGAGCACAAAATTCCTATTACCTCACACCAATCAATCTGAAGGAAAGTCACACAGCCTGCAGTCCTCATCCCAAACTTTGCCTAAAAAACTTCTCCTCATAAACGCATCAGGGAGTTTGGGTTTTTTTGCGCATGAGCCACCTGTTCTCCTTGCTTGGCCCTGCAATAAACCTTTCTCTGCTCCAAACTGACATTTCAGTTTGTTTGTCCTCACTGTGCATCAAGCACAGGAACGTGCATTTGATAACATAAGTCTGTATCAGGTTAGCTCATTTACTTTCTTCTCTTTTTTGAAACAAATAGATTTCTGCTAATCCTACATATATGAACATCTGTATATTTCTCTATTCAGGCATATATAAGATTTGTATTATAAGTGAGCAAAGCTATCACAGTTTCTTCTCAGCTTGTTATGAGACACAAGTTCATGTGCCCAACACAGAGTGAATTTTTAACTCACAGTTTTAACTCACACCCTAATCTACAGAGAATACAAAAGGTCACCAATACCTTGAGTCTGCATCAGAATCATAGTATGGTAGTTCTTGCCAACATTTCATGGTTGCTGGACATAAATAAATATTTGATTGATCAAATATACTTAATGCTAGAGAAGAATGAACTTATGCCCACAAGAGGTGTAATAGTATAGCCCAAAGGAGGCAGTGGCAAGTGAGAAATTTATTTGAATTCTCACTTTATCTTAAATGTTTATATTTTTTTTTACTTTACTTAGTCTTTTATTTGGTCTTTCAATCACACAGCAAATGTTTACAAAAGATCTACTTCATTCCAGACAGTGTTGTATACACTGAGAAGAGGAATAAATAAAACCAATCAGTCTAGTGCAAGAAGAGATGTGTCCATCAACAGCATCATCACCATCATCATCATGGAGAGAGCTAAGGGGAAAATTAGAAATATATGCAAAGAACAATAGTAACACGATCAAAGAAGAAAGGAATGATATATGTGTGAACTACTTTTTCGGTTCTGTTCCTCTTAATGCCAGGTCCCCAAATTTATCTATAATAAAAGAACCCTCTAACAATGCTAATTAGCAAAACTGAGACCTATTATAACTTCTTTTCTTTTTTTTTGGGGGGGGGTGGGGTTTTCCCGGACCAGGGCTCAAACCCATGTCCGCTGAATTGGCAGGTGGATTCTTAACCACTGTGCCACGAGGGAAGTCCTGGACAATGGATCTTTTTTTTTTTTTCTTTTAAATTATTTTATTGAGGTATAGTTGATCTACAAAATTGTGTTAATTTCTACTGTCCAGCAAAGTGATTCAGTTAGACCTATACATATATTCCATTTCATATTCTTTTCAATTATGGAATATCACAGGATCCCAAATATAGTTCCCTGTACTATACAGCAGGACCCTGTTGTTTATCCATTCTATATATATACTAGTTTGGATCTGCTAGTCCCAAACTCCTAATCCATCCCTTCTCCAACATTTCCCCCTTGGCCACCACAAGTCTGTTCTCTGCCTGTGAGACTGTTTCTGTTTCGTAGATAAGTTCATTTGTGTCATATTTTATTTTATTTTATTATTTATTTATTTTTTATACAGCAGGTTCTTATTAGTTATCCATTTTATACATATTAGTGTATATATGTCAATCCCAATCTCCCAATTCATCACACCACCACCCACCACCAGCCACTTTGCCCCCTTGGTGTCCATACGTTTGTTCTCTACATCTGTGTCTCTGTTTCTGCCCTGAAAACTGGTTCATCTGTACCATTTTTCTAGGTTCCACATATATGTGTTAATATACGATATTTGTTTTTCTCTTTCAGACTTACCTCCCTCTGTATGACAGTCTCTAGATCCATCCACATCTCTACAAATGACCTAATTTCGTTCCTTTCTATGGCTGAGTAATATTCCATTGCATACATGTACCACATCTTCTTTATCCATTCGTCTGTTGATGGGCATTTAGGTTGCTTCCATGACCTGGCTATTGTAAATAGTGCTGCAATGAACATTCGGGTGCATGTGTCTTTATGAATTATAATTTTCTCTGGGTATATGCCCAGTAGTGGGATTGCTGGGTCATATGGTAATTCTATTTTTAGATTTTTTAATGAACCGCCATACTGTTCTCCATAGTGGCTGTATCAATTTACATTCCCACCAACAGTGCAGAAGGATTCCCTTTTCTCCACACCCTCTCAAGCATTTGTTGTTTGTAGATTTTCTGATGATGCCCATTCTAACTGGTGTGAGGTGAAACCTAACTGTAGTTTTGATTTTCATTTCTCTAATAATTAGTGATGTTGAGCAGGTTTTCATGTGCTTCTTGGCCATCTGTATGTCTTTGAAGAAATGTCTATTTAGGTCTTCTGTCCATTTTTTGATTGGGTTATTTCTTTTTTTAATATTGAGCTGTATGAGCTGTTTATATATTTTGGAGATTAATCCTTTGTCCATTGATTCATTTGCAAATATTTTCTCCCATTCTGAGGGTTGTCTTTTCGTCTTGTTTTAAGTTTCCTTTGCTTTCCAAAAGTTTTGAAGTTTCATTAGGTCCCATTTGTTTATTTTTGTTTTTATTTCCATTACTCTAGGAGGTGGATCAAAAAAGACCTTGCTGTGATTGATGTCAAAGAGTGTTCTTCCTATGTTTTTCTCTAAGAGTTTTATAGTGTCTGGTCTTACATTTAGGTCTCTAATCCATTTTGAGTTTATTTTTGTGTATGGTGTTTCGAGTGTTCTAATTTCATTCTTTTACATGTAGCTGTCCAGTTTTCCCAGCACCACTTATTGAAGAGACTGTCTTTTCTCCATTGTATATACTTGCCTCCTTTGTCATAGATTACTTGACCATAGGTGCATGGTTTTATCTCTTTGCTTTCTATCCTGTTCCATTGATCTGTATTTCTGTTTTTGTGCCAGTACCATATTGGATTGAATACTGTAGCTTTGTAGTATAGTCTGAAGACAGGGAGTCTGATTCTTCCAGCACCGTCTTTTTCCCCTCAAGACTGCTTTGGCTATTTGGGGTCTTTTGAGTCTCCATACAAATTTTAAGACTTTTTGTTCTAATTCTGTAAAAAATGCCATTGGTAATTTGATAAGGATTGCATTGAATCTATAGAGAGCTTTGGGTAGTATAATCATTTTCAAAATGTTGATTCTTCCAATCCAAGAACATGGTATATCTCTCCATCTGTTTGTATCATAGTTAATTTCTTTCATCAGTGTCTTATAGTTTTCTGCCTACAGGTCTTTTTTCTCCTTAGGTAGGTTTATTCCTAGGTATTTTATTCTTTTTGTTGCAATGGTAAATGAGAGTGTTCCTTAATTTCCCTTTCAGATTTTTCATCATTATTGTATAGGAATGCAAGAGAAATCTGTACCTTAGTTTTGTATCCTGCAACTTTACCAAATTCATTGAGTAGCTCTAATAGTTTTCTGGTGGCATCTTTAGGTTTCTCTATGTATAGTATCATGTCATCTGCAAACAGTGACAGTTTTACCTCTTCTTTTCCAATTTGTACTAATTTTATTTCTTTTTCTTCTCTGATTGCCGTGGCTAGGACTTCCAAAACTATGTTGAATAATAGTGGTGACAGTGGACATCCTTGTCTCGTTCCTGATCTTAGAGGAAATGCTTTCAGTTTTTCACCATTGAGAATGATGTTTGCTGTGGGTTTGTCGTATATGGCCTTTATTATGTTGAGGAAGTTTCCCTCAGTGCCCACATTCTGGAGGGTTTTTATCATAAATGGGTGTTGAATTTTGTCAAAAGCTTTTTCTGCATCTATTGAGATGATCATATGGTTTTTATTCTTCAATTTATTAATATGGTGTATCACATTGATTGATTTGCATATATTGAACAATCCTTGCATCCCTGGGATAAATCCCACTTGATTACGGTGTATGATCCTTTTAATGTGTTGTTGGATTCTGTTTGCTAGTATGCTGTTGAAGATTCTTGCATCTATATTCATCAAGGTTATTGGTCTGTAATTTTCTTTTCTTGTAGTATCTTTGTCTGGTTTTGGGATCAGGGTGATGGTGGCCTCATAGAATGAGTTTGGGAGTATTCCTTCTTGTGCAATTTTTTGGAAGAGTTTGAGAAGGTTGTGTGTTAGCTCTTCTCTAATTGTTTGATAGAATTCACCTGTGAAGCCATCTGGTCCTGGACTTTTGTTTGTTGGAAGATTTTTACCACACTTTCAATTTCATTACTTGCGATTGGTCTGTTCATATTTTCTATTTCTTACTGGTTCAGTCTTGGAAGATTATACCTTTCTAAGAATTTGTCCATTTCTTCCAGGTTGTTCTTTTTATTCGCATAGAGTTGCTTGTATTAGTCTCTTATGATGCTTTGTATTTCTGCAGTGTCAATTGTCACTTCTCCTTTTTCATTTCTAATTTTATTGATTTGAGTCCTCTCCCTCTCTTTCTTGATGAGTCTGGCTAATGGTTTATCAATTTTGTTTATCTTCTCAAAGAACCAGCTTTTAGTTTTATTGGTCTTTGCTTTTGTTTTCTTTGTTTCTATTTCATTTATTTGTGCTCTGATCTTTATGATTTCTTTCCTTCTACTAACTTTGGGTTTTGTTTGTTCTTCTTTCTCTACTTCCTTTAGGTGTAAGGTTAGATTGCTTATTTGAGATTTTTCTTGTTTCTTGAGGTAGGCTTGTATTGCTATATACTTACCTCTTAGAACTGCTTTTGCTGCATCCCATAGGTTTTGGATCATTGTGTTTTCATTGTAAATTGTGTCTAGGTATTTTTTTTTTATTTCTTCTTTGATTTCTTCAGTGATCTCTTGGTTATTTAGTAGTGTATTGTTTAGTTTCCATGTGTTTGTGTTTTTTACATTTTTTTCCCTGTAATTGATTCCTAATCTCAGAGCATTGTGGTCAGTAAACATGCTTGATATGAGTTCAATTTTCTTAAATTTACTGAGGCTTGATTTGTGACCCAGGATGTTATCTACCCTGGAGAATGTTCTGTGTGCACTTGAGGAGAAAGTGTAATCTGCTGTTTTTGGATGGAATGTCCTATAAATATCAATTAAATCTACCTGGTCTATTGTGTCATTTAAAGCTTGTGTTTCCTTATTAATTTTCTGTCTGGATGATCTGTCCATTGTAAGTGAGGTATTAAAGTCCCCCACTATTATTGTGTTACTGTTGATTTCCTCTTTTATAGCTGTTAGCATTTGCCTTATGTATTGAGATGTTCCTATGTTGGGTGCATATATATTTATAATTGTTATATCTTCTTCTTGGATTGATCCCTTGATCATTATGTAGTGTCCTTCCTTGTCTCTTGTAACATTCTTTATTTTAAAGTCTATTTTATCTGATATGAGTATTGCTACGACAGCTTTCTTTTGATTTCCATTTGCATGGAATATCTTTTTCCATCTCCTCACTTTCAGTCTGTATGTGTCCCTAGGTTTGAAGTGGGTGTCTTGTAGACAGCATATATATGGGTCTTGTTTTTGTATCCATTCAGCTATCTGTGTCTTTTGGTTGGAGCATTTAATCCAGTCACGTTTAAGGTAATTATCTATATGTATGTTCCTATGACCATTTTCTTAATTGTTATGGGTTTGTTTTTGTAGGTCCTTTTCTTCTCTTGTGTTTCCCACTTAGAGAAGTTCCTTTAGCATTTGTTGTAGAGCTGGTTTGGTGGTGCTGAATTCTCTTAGCTTTTGTTTGTCTGTAAAGCTTTTGATTTCTCCATTGAATCTGAATGAGATCCCTGCCAGGTAGAGTAATCTTGTTTGTAGATTCTTCCCTTTCATCACTTTAAATATATCATGCCACTCCCTTCTGGCTTGTAGAGTTTCTGCTGAGAAATCAGCTGCTAACCTTATGGGAGTTCCCTTGTATGTTATTTGTCATTTTTCCCTTGTTGTTTTCAATTATTTTTCTTTGTCTTTAATTTTTGTCAGTTTGATTACTATATGTCTCAGTGTGTTTCTCCTTGGGTTTATCCTGTATGGGACTCTCTGCACTTCCTGGACTTGTGTGGCTATTTCCTTTCTCATGTTATGGAAGTTTTCGACTATAATCTCTTCAAATATTTTCTTGGGTCCTTTCTCTCTCTCTTCTCCTCTGGGACCTCTGTAATGTGAATATTGCTGCATTTAATGTTGTCCCAGAGGTCTCTTAGGCTGTCTTCATTTCTTTTCATTCTTTTTTTTTTATTCTCTTCCTCAGCAGTGAATTCCACCATTCTGTCTTCCAGGTCACTTATCCGTTCTTCTGCCTCAGTTACTCAGCTATTGATTCCTTGTAGTGTGTTTTTCATTTCAGTTATTGTATTGTTCATCTCTGTTTGTTTGTTCTTTAATTCTTCTAGGTCTTTGTTAAACATTTCTTGCATCTTCTGGATCTTTGCCTCCATTCTTTTTCCGATGTCCTGGATCATGTTCACAATCATTATTATGAATTCTTTTTCTGTAAGGTTTCCTATCTCCACCTCATTTAGTTGTTTTTCTGGGGTTTTATCTTGTTCCTTCATCTGGTACATAGCCCTTTGCCTTTTCATTTTGTCTACCTTTCTGTGAATGTGGTTTTTGTTCTGCAGTCTGCAGGACTGTAGCTCTTCTTGCTTCTCTGTAACTTATTTTCTTAAATTTTTAAGCCTACTATATTTTATATAACGTAAATGCCCAATAAATATTCACTGTTACTGATATTCATTTAAATGACTTATTTAAACAGTGCTGAAAAATAAATAAATGTATCAGAATAAGAAGTAGATAATATATGAAAGAACTCTTCAGGCCTCTCTGCTTTTCTAGACTCAATCATTGCCCTCCTGGCCTGTAACATGTAGTAGATTCATCTTGCCTAAATAGAGTCTCCCAGTCCTGCCTTCATTTGTCCAGATTTACTCTGCTGGTATGTTTCAAGTCTTCTCCAGTTTCCGAACGAGTTACTGGCATCTTTAAAATCGTAATGTGAAGTTATGTGTGTCTTGAACTTGAAAGATAAGACTTCTGGAGGATGGTTAAGTAAATTTGATTTATGCCCTGCCTCTTGAACTCCAAACAACTCTAAATTTACATCTTATTTGGCAGGACTGTAATTACAGGGGAAAGTCCTCTTTCAAAGGCATTGCTCTTAGAAATATACATCTACCCACTTAAGTAATGACTTGCCTTGAGAAAGTACGAAGTGCTGAGCTCTCTTTGAACCACACTGACAATTTCTCTCAGCAGTGACCTGAAGACAACGATGTGTACTCTGAAAGAGGATTGCCATGATTTTTAATCTGCCTGGCTTTCTGATCAGGCAAAATATAAATCATTTAATCAGCTCCCAACTGAGCATCAGGTACAACTAGTATAAATTTTCCTTCATAAAAGTTTCATCAAAGCTGGGGATGGCTGCACTGCCTTATCTTTTGCTAGAGAAATTACAGCCTGCAAAGATTGGCTGGTCATCATACGTGATTTATGGGCTTAGGGGGGATGGCCTTCATGCAGAGGAGTTCAAGTGTAAATGGCTTCTGCAGTTACTTCCGTCTTTCCCTTAAAATAATGCTTTGCTTCATTTACTGCAAAGGAAATGCCAACTAACAACTGCTTTTCATTTTTGTTTGTTTGTTTGTTTCCTGAAAACACTCTCACTTCCATCAATTTCCAGCTAGAAACAGAATTGACAGATACAATCTTCAGTATGGTAATTGTTTCTTATAAGCTAACACTTCTGTATGAAGAGCTAGAAGAATAAAAAGAATCATAAATCTCTACCTAGTTTCATACTGATATTTATAAAATGAATATTACTAAATTAGATGTCTTGCTATTGGCTATTTTATATTTCTGATAAAACATCTGTGGGACTGTAAGGTGGAAAATACTTCCAACTAAATGAAGGAAATGTGGATTCAAAAACTTTCTTAATAATATCACTAACTCACTTGTCTCTTTTGCTTTTGTGATATTAAAACTGGCACAATTCAGGTGGAAAAAATCATCTTAGTATCATAAACACTATTCAGAATGAGAGGGCACAGTGAAAAACTACTGATGGAAAGACTAAATAGTCCTAATCATGAAATGTTTGTAAGACAAGTGATATATCTCTCAAGTACTGGTCACATCAAGAACTAAGACATAAATCAGTGCTAACAAGTAAACAGGTAAGTTAATTTTGGGGAATCTAATTTGCAGGAGGCTTACAACACTCATAATGTATTTCAACTTAAAAGCCCCATCATTTCACACTTTTAAATCAATAAGTATCTGAATTGATTTACACTCCAATTCCATGTAGTTTAATTTAATGTGTTTTTGCTGAATTATAGTAAAACTTAAAGTGGGGCAAATAGGTACAAAAATTTGATTCAAAAATTTAAAATTCAGTTGAAAAGACTGGGGATAAGGTAAATGTTAAACAGTATATGTCCCAAGAAGTACGATTTATATATTCTGAAAACTATCAGCACACAATCAATTAAAACTCCTTAACACAAATGAATATAAAGTGTCGGAAGTATCATGGCCACAGATGAGCTGTCTCACAAGAACAATCTTTCTAGCTGATAACAGAGTGAGTTCTCGTCTCAGATGGGAAAATGGAATAACAGGCTATTGCACATGTGACAAAGGGAAAAAAAGGAATTTTTGATTATGGTGTTAAACAAGTAAAATTTCTCTTAAAACAAAAAACAAGGCAAATGCTAATCCGAGAATCCTCAGAAAGTCAATCATAATCAACTTCTCAGTCACAAAATCCAATCACTTGCACAGTAGCTGCTGCTCTCACATACTGTGTACCATAACTCGACCCCTGAAATGTCATTAAGTCTTAAAGAAAGTAGAATTCTGGAAGCTTCCAAGGGCAACCTTATCCCCAGGTCTCAAACATGAATAACGACCTCATTGAGGATTCCATAATCCACAAAACTCAGGTTCCAACATTCCTCCACAAGTCCTTTTGCAGTTTTCACCAACTTTAGTGTACAGAGGAGTTGCCCAAGGGTTAATCCAAATCTTCCTAGATTTGAGTTTTTACCGGAAATTTGAGTCAGTTGGCTTGGCACCTGGCTTTCTCCATCGTCACACAACTCTTCGAGGAAACCTGATGGAGATTTGCTGCTGCTGTTGTTAAGTCTACATAAACACTATACTGAAAAAACCTTTTTAAATACAATAAAGGATCCTCAGGTAATGTGATACATTCTAGATGCTCACTCTTGTTCACTAGGTGAATGAGACAGTAAAAACTGATTTGAAGAAGAAAATTTATAACTTCTGATCCCTGGTGTGCCTGGTCACAGTAAATGAGAAATAAAGAAATCCAGGACTATAAAAACAATGGATGTCAAAACCAGTTTGAGCTTGATTTATGTTTCTATTTCAGGAGGATAAAACAACACTTTTCATTGAGAGTGATGTTATTGGGTTACTGGTCTTACTTAACCTGAAGTTTACTGTCCATCATCTTCATTCTTCACCGTAGACTTGTAAGCTTACGTGTGACAGCTCCAAGGAACTATCATTTCTCAGAAGCTCTGGGCCTTTACTGGTCAGTGTTTCCCCCTTCACTTCAAGTGAAATGTTTCACCATCTAGTCAGCTATATAGTCCAGAAATCTCTAATTTCTTAGAGAGTAGCTTCAATTTCTTAAGTTCTTAAATTTCTTAAATGCATGAATTAATGAAAGGAAGTCTGTTCATAGTCCTGTCATTCCTCCCCATATTTTATCCATTGACGAGCTACTTTGATTTTTGCCCCTAAATACTTCTCCACTTCTTGAAAATTATCAGACAAACTCAAACTCCATCATCTCAGAGCTGTGTTCATTTGCATACCCACAAATCAAATCATGAAACAAAAAAAATGACCCCTTGATGACCCCTTTCCCCATTTAAACTTATTGGTGGCTTCACATTGCTATTAGGATTAGAACAAAACTCCTTCACATGCACATATAGCCTTTTACAGTTTGGTCCCTACCTCCCTCTTCACCTGAATCTCTTATCTTGATTTCATTTACCCTACTGTCACTGTGTTTGTGCCAGGTTGGTCTGCTGAGTCTCCCTTGTTCACTGTGCTCCTTCATGCTCCCTTCTTCCATAGGGCATTTGCATATTCTGTTTCCTTTCTTTGTGATGTCCTTTCCACTCAGAATCCCATGAATGCTTATGCATCCTTCATATGTCAGCTCAAACATATCTTCCCAGGGGAAGGTTTTCTGTCCATCCTCCTGAGATCAAATCAGAAGGATACATGCATCCCAATGTTCCTTGCAGCGCTGTTTACAATAGCCAAGACATGGAAGCAACCTAAATGTCCATCGGCAGAAGAATGTATAAAGAAGGTGTGGTACATATATACAATGATATATTACTCAGCCATTAAAAAGAATGAAATAATGCCATTTGCAGCAACATGGAAGGACCTAGAGATTGTCATGTTGAGTGAAGTAAGTCAGACAAAGAGAAATATCATATGATATCACTTATATATGGAATCTAAAAAAAAAAAAAATGATACAAATGAACTTATTTACAAAACAGAAACAGACTCACAGACTTAGAGAACGAACTTATGGTTACCGGGGGGAAGGGTGGAGGGTAGGGATAGTTAGGGAGTTTGGGATTGACATGTACACACTGCTGTATTAAAAATGGATAACCAACAAGGACCTACTGTATAGCCCAGGGAACTCTGCTCAATATTCTGTAACAACCTAATTGGGAAAAGAATTTGGAAAACAATAGATACATTTATATGTATAACTGAATCACTTTGTTGAACACCTGAAACTAATCAACTAATCACTGTACCCCAATATAAAATAAAAAGATTAAAAAAAAAAGGTGAAAGGGAAAAAAATAAAATGAATATGGAAAGTAAGAAAAACAATATTATAGGAAGACATAAACCACAAAGCTTTCCTTTATAACTTGGCAAAGGTGAATTTTCCATATTTTAATGATTACTTGACTAAAAATTATTTCTTCTATTACAAAATTCATTTAATTTACTTTAGTATTCCTAGCTTTCAGCACAATAAAAGTCACATAGTATTTCTTGAATGCATGAATGAATGAAGATATATGTTCATATCTAGAAAAATAAAATTATGTGACTCCAAGGACAGAAACTGAAGTAAATTCAAACTGGTAATTGAAATGATATAGGAAAAAATCATTATGGCAGCATCATTCTCAAAATTTTCATCCTTAGATGCTTTTACACTCAAATATTATTGAGGCTTATGTTTGTATGGGTTATATTGAAGAAACGCACTATGTTAGATATTAAAACTGAGAATGAAAATATATATTTATTTATAAACTCATTCAAAAATAATATAAAATAAACCCAGTACATGTTAACATAATATATATTTCCCAAATAAAACAACCAGTAAGAGAAATGGCTTTGTTTTACATTGATATAATCTCTTTAATATTTAACTTAATAAAGGACAGCCAGATTCTCAGATATGCTTCCGCTGCAATATCACACATCATGTAGCCTCTAGAACACTGCACTTGTAAGAAAATGAAAGTGAAAAAGTAAAAAGAATTTTATAATGTATTATGAAAATAATTTTGATCTTGCTGACCCCATGAAAAAGCATGTTAGGTACCCACGCCCCCCGCCAGGGATTCCTACTTTGAGAACCACCGATATAATTTATTCTCCAAACTGAGAGACTTTTGAAAACAAAAGACTGTACTATAAATATTTATGCTAGAATATCAAGCATAAACATGGCTTATCATTAATGTGTTAATAAATGGTTATACAAATATGCTAATTAAAATATCTTATACAGTTTTCCCTCAGTATCTGCAGAGAATTAGTTCTAGGACCCATTGGGATACCAAAATTCATGGATGCTCAAGTCCCATAATCGCCCCTGTATCCACGGGTTCCACATCTGTGGATTTAACCAACCGCAGATCATGTATTAAGTTTGTAATCTGTGGTTGGTTGAATCTGCAGATGTGGAACCCAGACCTGCCAATATGGAGGGTCAACTGTATATTTATTTTAAAAAATTGGTATATAAGTGGACCCACACAGTTCAAACCTGTGTTGTTCAAGGGTCACCTGTAATTCAAAACAAATATAGATCATATAGGATGGAAAATTTTACTACACAACCATAAAAATTTTTAAGTTGGATACACTTTTGTGTACTCACAGAGTTAACATTGTGCCTTATATACGATAGGTTTTTCAGGGATACTTAATGAACAAATGAATAAGTTACTGTGTAAAGGAACAATTAAATAACTCTGACTGCATGTTTCCCAGCCCTTAGAGTCTGTTTTGAAATGGACAGAGGAGGGTGAATTAATACTGTTGCAGTGATTCTACCATATTATCCCCTACTTCCTCAAAGTCACAACTTTTCAGTCTATTTATTACAAAACTATAAAGGTAGAATCTATGAAGCGGAATACAAAGTCTCCTATATGGTCTGATTGGAGAGCCACAGAGCCTTTAATCCTGAAAAATTCTTCCCAACTCTAGCTGTACTTGAAATATATTGACCACAGTTGCTAAGAATTATTATTCTTCCTTCTCTATTGCCAATTTTTAAATGTATGTATGCTTGGGAGAAACATCCCTCATTTAAGAGCAAAGTAGCCACTCAACACTAACCTTATATTCAAGTCCTTAAGATTTCCCTAGAAATTGTTCAAACACACACACACACACACAGGGCACAAACCACTTACAAAAGGATATTTAATCTTTTATTTAATCAAGATAGAAAACTTCCTGAGTTTGAGACAGCCTTAGATATTTTCTCTTCCACAGAGATAACCTTAAACATGAAAGCATTCTTGGGTGCAATATAGATTCAGGATAGTAAGAAATGTTGAGGGCAGAGGCAGGTGATTTAGTAAGTTGATAAGAACTAATTCAACAAATATATGGAATCTTCTTAGAAAAAGTTTAATGATTAAGATTTAAGATTAATGATATAATTTTAAATACTTTATAAAATATTTTTCATATATCTTTTTAAAAAACACTACTTTAATACTTTTACAGCCAAAAGTCAATGGAAAGAAAAGGCAAATAATCTCTTCTAATTACTAAGTGTTTTAATGTATTATTAGCTGTTGCTATATTATATAAATTGACTAGAATCATTTTCAATTTTCCAGAAGTCATATCTAAATAAAAACACTAAAAACTGAAACTGATATAGAAAAACATAATTTGTTAAATGATTTACTTATTGATTTCATACTGCTCAAAATGATTTATTAATCCTCTTTCTACATGTTAATTAGGCATATTAATATTCCTTTTGCTACAAGGGATTCAAATATACAAAAAAGCTAGATTTGAATATAAGTGATATGACAGAAGCACACAAATAACTAAAATATAAGGCAATGATCCAAAGTTTTGGTGGTTTCCAGAGAAAGGGGATACTACTTTTGGTTTTGATCATCTAGGGAAAAGAAACACAGATTTAAGCCTTTGTTGGGTACATATGAGATAAATTCTTCTCTTGAAAATGAAATGAACCTGGTAAAAGAATTATCCTCCGAACAGTCCCTGAATACAAAGTGAGTGGAGGGCTGGCTTCTACTGGGAGGATAGAGAATCAAAGTTAGTTTTCAGTTGTATTGTTAGGAAATAGAGGTAGAAACATGGTTGATAGTAATTAAAAAAAAAAATTACAAGGAAAGATGGTAAAATGGAAGGTGAAAGCATAAGAAAAGAGTTCACAGAGATGTTGATGGTCAAGATAATTGAGAGACAGGAGGAGCAAGGAAGGTATTCAGCTTCTAGATCCGTTTGTGAATATAATGTATGGGTGGTAACCGCATTAGGTTGAACAGGTAGCCAGAAATTCATCTCAGAATATAAGATGTAAAAATGTAGAAGAGGGAGAGATATGTCTTATTCATGTTAATATCTCTGGAATGTATAACAGTTCCAGGAACTTAGCAAGTGCTTGAGAAATGGCTATCGATTGAGGACTGAATGTACAGTGTGTAGTCTTTGGCTCACGCTGGGTAGACGTGGATCTAAGCCTGTGAAAGAGAACTTGGAGATAGACCACAGGGGTCTTGCCTGTCCAGACAGATTACACTTTACTAGATTTCAATACAGTGTCATAAAATATTTTTGAAAAATGAATTAACTATTTAAAGAAATACTTAAGGATTTTCATAGCAAGTTACATTCAGGACACATGGGAGCAAGAGATTTCAAGCTATAGGTATCATTTCTAGGCGGGAAAACCACTCATCTGCAGAGAAAACACAAGGAAGGAACCAGAGAAATGAAATTTACTGATTTTTTTTTTTTTTTTAACGCCAGGCACTACATTACACACATTGGGTACATTTTCTGATTTCCTTCCTTTTTCTAAAATATTTTCATGCACAATTTTTATATGAGAAATCTGAGGTTCAGACATTTTAAATAATAAAAATTACATACAGAGATAGAAGATACGATTTAACCTTTACTTTAAAGCACATACTATTTCTACTATAACAAAAGTTACATTCTGGGAAGCACCTACTTCAAAGCTGATTAGAAGACCTTATGGAAGATCAAGAGTTTGAACATCAGGGGACTTCCCTGGCAGTCCAGCGGTTAAGGCTCTGCACTTCCAAGGCAGTGGGCACAGGTTCAATCCCTGGTTGGGGAACTAAGATCCCACATGCTGTGTGATGCTGTGTGGCGTGGC